>NC_053171.1:46002056-46194556 GCF_016835505.1 Polypterus senegalus | reverse complement strand
CTTCTAGTTTTCCTCTGGGTCTCTTTTCTGTTGATTTTTTCTATTGGAAAGCAAAATTATTAAACTTCTATTAGTTCAGAAAATAGCTTTTAACTTGGACAGGGTTATAATGTTAAGAAGTTTAAGTAATCTGCCAGAACAAGAACTTCTTATCCCTGCACAATTTAAAGGAAGGAGCAAGATGGTGACTGGGGACTGTCTTAGTGAAGCTGTTACACAAGATATTTTTGCAAAAATACTGCTAATGGACATTTTCCATATGGTAGAATATGGCACAGCAGAAGGAAACTAAACCAGTCCCTTCTTAATACTATAAATATAAAGACTGGACAATAAAACAGTATACAACAAACACTCAAGTAAATTTTCAAATACACTGTTTAATAAACAACAAATAACCACTAATCTATACATGTATTGATCAGCCTGTCCTTTACTTACACAGTTGCTGGTTAAAGTGACTTTAGATTGCAAAACATGCCCACAGCAATACAAATCAAATAGGTTATTATAAACAATAAAATAAAAAACTTAAACTTTCACTTTCATTAAATGGTATAGCATATTATATTATGTTATTGTAGGCTGCCTTCTGTCAAGGGTCGAAGTGGCAGTTTCCTGTATTTCACGAGTTACTGCAAAAATATTTTTTCATACCTACAACAGTATCTTGGATAAACAGGTATTCAAAATGGGGAAAAGGGTATACACAAAAAAAAAAAAAAACCCTGGTTAAGATAATCTTAGTATAGAATAACATGTGGTTCAGCCTTTATTTAACATAAGCTCTAAAACAGAAACAGACTCAACAACAGTGCATAAACTACAGGCTGCACTTAACTTCAAAAAGTCATTAAAATGTCTAGTTATTGATAATTATTTGTATGCATATGTTCACATTTATTGACATATGTGCATAACACAATGACACTCTTACTTGCATATCCATCACAACCACATGGATATAATGGGTCTTTAATTGGGACGGATTTGTCAGGCGCACAGAGGAAGCAATTAGATGTTACAATGTCTCATTCCAACTTTCCTCTACTACCATTAGACATTAATCTTGCACAAGAACAACAAATCCTCTGTAGACTCCACTTGCAGCCCCACATTTTCCATTCCTAAGGTTTTCTATCTAAAAGCTTCCTGGAAAAGTACAATGACACTAACTATGGAGAAAGGCCATGACTGTGGTATCAACGAAATTCACATTTTCAAATAACTTTTTTGCCAACATCAAAGTAAATAAAACAAAGTTTCCCCAGTACCTAAAATTTTCTTTGTGTGTCTGTTTGCTATTTTACTCTTGTCAAGTTCCCTTTGCCATCATTCATAAAATGTAGTATAAATACAAACTGACTTACAAAATTATTATCTAAATGAAAAATTAAAATCCTGCCTGCTTTAACTTAAAAAAGTAAAACAGGTGATACTACATGAAAAGGACAGTGAGAAGATATCGCAGATGAATTCGCTGCCTAGTGAATATAATCTTAGTATTCTAGATTGATTATGTTTAATTTTTGAAAATGCCCTTTTTATAGGGTATGGACAAATTAATGACATCTCAGATTCAAATACAGTGCATCCGGAAAGTATTCACAGCGCATCACTTTTTCCACATTTTGTTACGTTACAGCCTTATTCCAAAATTAATTAAATTCATTTTTTCCTCAGAATTCTACACACAACACCCCATAATGACAACGTGAAAAAAGTTTACTTGAGGTTTTTGCAAATTTATTTAAAATAAATAAATATATATATACAACTATCCTTGGCCAGTTTCGCCCATTCCTCTTTACAGCACCTCTCATGCTCCATCAGGTTGGATGGGAAGCGTCGGTGCACAGCCATTTTAAGATCTCTCCAGAGATGTTCAATCTGATTCAAGTCTGGGCGACTCAAGTACATTCACAGAGTTGTCCTGAAGCCACTCCTTTGATATCTTTGCTGTGTGCTTAGGGTCGTTGTCCTGCTGAAAGATGAACCGTCGCCCCAGTCTGAGGTCATGAGCGCTCTGGAGCAGGTTTTCATCCAGAATGTCTCTGTACATTGCTGCAGTCATCTTTCCCTTTATCCTGACTAGTCTCCCAGTTCCTGCCATTGAAAAACATCCCCACAGCATGATGCTGCCACCACCATACTTCACTGTAGGGATGGTATTGGCCTGGTGATGAGCGGCACCTGGTTTCCTCCAAACGTGACGCCTGGCATTCACACCAATCTTTGTCTCATCAGACCAGAGAATTTTGTTTCTCATGGTCTGAGAGTCCTTCAGGTGCCTTTTGGCAAACTCCAGGCGGGCTGCCATGTGCTTTTTACTAAGGAGTGGCTTCCGTCTGGCCACTCTGCCATACAGGCCTCATTGGTGGATTGCTGCAGAGATGGTTGTCCTCCTGGAAGGCTCTCCTCTCTCCACAGAGGACCTTTGGAGCTCTGACAGAGTGACCATCGGGTTCTTGGTCACCTCCCTGACTAAGGCCCTTCTCCCCCGATCACTCAGTTTAGATGGCCGGCCAGCTCTTGGAAGAGTCCTGGTGGTTTCGAACTTCTTCCACTTATGGATGATGGAGGCCACTGTGTTCATTGGGACCTTCGAAACAGCAGAAATTTTTCTGTAACCTTCCCCAGATCTGTGCCTCGAGACAATCCTGTCTTGGAGGTCTACAGACAATTCCTTTGACTTCATGCTTGGTTTGTGCTCTGACATGAACTGTCAACTGTGGGACCTTCTATAGACAGGTGTGTGCCTTTCCAAATCATGTCCAATCAACTGAATTTACCACAGGTGGACTCCAATTAAGCTGCAGAAACATCTCAAGGATGATCAGGGGAAACAGGATGCACCTGAGCTCAATTTGGAGCTTCATAGCAAAGGCTGTGAATACTTATGTACATGTGCTTTCTCAATTTTTTTATTTTTAATAAATTTGCAAAAATCTCAAGTACACTTTTTTCATGTTGTTATTATGGGGTGTTGTGTGTAGAATTCTGAGGAAAAAAATTAATTTAATCCATTTTGGGATAAGGCTGTAACATAACAAAATGTGGAAAAAGTGATACGCTGTGAATACTTTCCGGATACACTGTAAGTATGGTAAATGCACACTGGAGAGTTGTAGCTACAAAATACAGCTTCTGAATATCCTTAGGTGCCCACTGCTAGACAACAGCTATTAAAATAGGCTAACAAAAATTGCACTATGCAATGATACTAAAAATAAGTTTCAGTATAGCTCCTTCCTGAATAGATTTAAGGTTTTGAGAAAGGCTACAATGGAGTCAGTCATTCTCCAACCCGCTAAATCCTAACACAGGGTCACGGGGGTCTACTGGAGCCAATCCCAGCCAGCACAGGGTGCAAGGCAGGAGCAACCCCGGGCAGGGCACCAGCCCACCACCGGGCAGGCACACACACACCCCAAGCACACACTATGGACAATTTAGGATCATCAATGCACCTAACCTGCATGTCTTTGGACTGTGGGAGGAAACCAGAGCACCTGGAGGAAACCCACGCAGACACGAGGAGAACATGTAAGCTCCACGCAGGGAGGATCCAGGTCTCCTAACTGTGAGGCAGCAGCACTACCACTGCACCACCGGCTACACTGGAGCGATAAAAGAAATTCAGACTATTAAGTTATGTGACAAGTAGAGAGATGGGTAAACCAGAATGGCCAAGCATGTTAAATATCAAAATTTCAGCTCCAACAATGGGCTAGACACAAGTCATCGATACAGGACTGACAGATGATGGGAAAAAATATACAGATTTAATAGCAAATACTGCTGCTGCTGTTCTTATCATTAAAAGATATCAATTTGAAGCATGGGCTACATATATAATCATATCACCTTCTGTTCATCTAGCCATCTGTTGAATGAGGAAACAGTATTCTGAAGCTCCTGGGGAAAATCTTCAGTGAGGAGACGGAGGATTCTGTCAGGCTGCGTTTTATCTCTAGAGATGGCACATTTCATCTTCTGGTAATGCTCATGTACATTAAGAATTTCCTAAGGAAAAACAAATCACATACACTTTCAAGTTTTAATGTATATATCAATACAGAAGACACTGGTTTATTTCTGCAAATGATATACTGGACAATGCTTGGTTGCCAAAAAGTGAAATTAAAATTGTGTCTAACATTATGTATGGTGGTTGTTTTTTTGTTCTTAAACTGAGATAAGTGCTTTGCCATAAACAACACAGACAAGACAATCAACACTAGAATTAGTTGCAGCCCTAGTGATCAACTGATGATTATTTTGGTAGTCAACTAATCATTCAATTCTTTTTCGATTAGTCACGATTATTTCATGCCTGACTATTTTGATGCCTGCGACCTGTGGTTGCACATCCTGTTCTGAACTCCAGTGCATGTCTTACCTCATCTGCTCATGTCTGTCCACCTGTGAATGTCACCCTGATGTCTCTGCATTAACATGATTAAAATTAATAATAATCAAATTAAAATAATCAGTGAAACATATGAATTTGAAAATAATCAGCATCACAATAAAAAAGAAATAAATTAAACAATACAAACTAAAGTGCACATAGTCTTTAAACAAAAAAAAGTGCATTTAAAATTAACCAAAAATGGCCACTGGTTTGTCTTAAAGTCTGCTGGCAGGACACTGTCATATATCAGCTGTTTGTGCATGTTGCAATAAACTAAAAACTCAATCAAAACCAATAATGGTACATTTATATACTGAGTGGTATCTTATTTTAAAAAAATCAAAAGTTTAAATGTTGTCAGCTCTCTTTCATTAGTAAAATATGCGATTTGCACATGTATTTGCCAAGGCTAGCACTGCATCACATCTGCTTTTATGAAAAATCCCACCCGTGTCATGCCATACACAGTGAAAGACTCATTACGATTAAACAGTTGAGTTTAAGAACTTTCAATGATGTATAGTTCTCTCTGATAGGTCACTTGTACTACAAGTCACAGCCGTGCGCAAAAGTCAGGAAATATTACTTGTGTGACAGCTCATCTTTATGCAACTTTATGCATTGTTACACACAAGCTTCTGTGAGACTGGATGCAAGTTGTTTGGTTGATGTGGAATAAGACTTGAAGTTTGTACCAGGGAAATGTTGTCATCTTCCAAACAAAAAATAAAAACCATATGGTGGAAGACAACCTAGAAAAAGTTACAGGATTCTACTGATACAGAATATGAAGACCCTAAGCCAGAGTTTTGACTGTGAGAACGACTTGTTTGCTAACAGAATCAATGCTATTCTCGATTTGAGAGTACTGCTTAGCACAACAGTGACACAGCATGGGTTCAATAATCATATCCCAGATGTTATCATATTCCAGACATGAATGCTAAAAGAAAAACCAAAAGAAGTCACACTGCACCTGCAACAGGAGGCAGGAGAAGATCTGTGAATTGCAGCACAAAATATCCAATCTATTGTACAAATTGTACAAAATGTAAGGTTTTGCTGTGTCTAGTGGTAAACAGAATTTGTTTCAATGACTGGCATGAAAAACAGTTTTGAAAATAAATGTCCAGATAAGTACATAATTATATCAGCATACTTAAATTGTTTACTTGCTGCCTCAGACTGATACATACAATAATTTGTGTTTTTCTTTGTGTGTGCATTTTTTTCTCAAAAAAAATTATATATATATATATATATATATATATATATATATATATATATATATAATTATATATATATTATAGTATATATTATACAACATCAGTTTTATGCAACAATTCAATGTAATTAATACAAGTCTGAATAATTACTTTCTTTACTAACCTCATTGACAAAAAATATGTTATAAAAGTAAGCTAACAGTCTCTTTTTGGGGATGGGAATTATATATATATATATATATATATATATATATATATATATGCCAACTGCAGTACTTGTTTTGAGAAATTGTTTAGGTGAAATAGACTATATACTTCCAAAAAGGGACAAAATGGTTCCAAAAAGTATAACTTTCCAATGCTATGGGATATGACATTTAAACCTAGTACAATGATAACTGATAGACTGGGGCACAAAAGGAAATTAACTCCAAGATTTTGCATTATAATATGTCTTGGTTAAGTACTGTAAAATCCAGTTTTTTGGGGAAAATCCCTAAAGCACAAATTTCTTTGTGCTTTATTTAATTTATATTGGTGTAAACATGGGTTTTAAATCATATAAATACTTTAAAACAATGTGGAATGTTGTACTAACTACTTTTCAGCCATTTGCATCTCCTTTATTACATAAGCAGAACAGTAGGAAACAGAGATGGGGGACTCGAGTCACATGACTTGACTCGAGTCAGACTCGAGTCACAATTTTCAGGACTTGAGACTTGCTTGATTGAAGTAAGAAAATGACTTGACTTGACTTTGACTTGAGAGTAAGAGACTTGACACTTGACTTAAAGTGGAAGACTCGACAATGACTTGAACTTTTAAATATAACCCTTAACGCTGCACAACTCTTAACGTTACCAAGAAGAAGAAGAAGAAGAACGCTGCACAACTCAAACCGCGCCAAACATGGCAGACAATAGTTGAGCTCCTCATATAGTCACGTTTGGCTATGAGGACTTTGAACTAGACCGTACTAACAAAAAAAGATTTGCCAGATGCAGAGAATGCAACGCGAGAGTATCAGACACGACAACCACAACATCAAATTTCATCCGCACTTCAAAAACCACAAGGAAAGGTAAGGAAGTCGAATTCTTTATAGTCAATTTAATAAAACGATTATTAATTAATTAAATTAATCTTTTCTGTTTGTCATAATTTGGCCTTGGTTGCATGTTTTTTTATCAGAAATGTGATGATCATCTCATAAATAAAACGCTATAACGCTACCAGTGGCGTAGCCACATTTTGATGTTGAGTGCAACTTGAAATGAAAGGGCTTCTCGATATTACATGTAAACTATAATGTCTATATTAAATGTGCGCATTTTCAAGCGTTTGTATGGACTGACTGCGTGTGGTTAGTTGAATGGCAGCTCGTGTAACGTTATACTGCATGAAAATCTAAGATTAAAGCGTCGGTGCAATCACTTCTCCTTCAATAACTCGTTCAAAACGTTTTGGTCATACAGACAAGAATAATTTCATCGTTCGAATCGGTTACGTTAAGTGTCTATAATTTTTGTGTGTACACTCACAACAACAACAAAATGTGTGCTGTATAACAATGAAACCAGTTCAAATAGAAAACAAATATATCAGATTATATATTATGTATGAAACGTGTATATTGCGCATCCACCGCAGAGATGACGATTAAGATTCATAATTTCATCACTGGGCTACATTAACATACATTATATTTATATTCTGCTGAAATGAAAAAGATCCATTCATTTTAATTAACGAGATTCATCACTAACGTTAGGTTAAAAAGAGTGGATAAATCCCCTACTGTGCCTTATAATGGACAGCATAAGTATTAAAGCATCCTATATAAAACATTTCCTCGATCATTAAGAAATTGTTTTTTTGAGGAAAACATTTCAGGATTTCTCTCTATATAATGGATATGTATGGCACCCTGAAGTTTGAATTTCCAAAATGCAGTTTAAATGCAGCTTCAGAAGACTCTAAACCAGTGATGGCGAACCATTTAGAAACCAAGTGCCCAAACTGCAATCCAAAACCCACTTATTTATTGCAAAGTGCCAACATGGCAATTTAACCTGAATACCACCTAAAATTGAACACCAGCATAACCAAGGAGCTGGTGGTGGATTTTAGGAGGCCCAGGCCCCTCATGGACCCCGTGATCATCACAGGTGAGTGTGTGCAGAGGGTACAGACCTATAAATACCTGGGAGTACAGCTGGATGGTAAATTGGACTGGACTGCCAATATTAATGCTCTGTCTGTCTATCTATCTATCTACGGAGCTTTTAGTTTAGAAAAGCAACTCATACATTAACATCTTTTGTCTTAAAAGAAAAACATAATAACAGAGCTTTCAATGATACAAACAACTTTTTGTTGAAAGGTTAAAGTTTGCATTCGGTATGCTTTTGAGCAATTAATGTGCTTTTTGCTGTTGTATGCATGCTGATAATTTGTCTAACCTTGGCTCATACTTTGTAAGTTTGAGAGCAACACATGCAGCACTCAGGTCATCTGTTAGTCTGTTTCTGGTGTCAGATTTGATTTAATTCAAAGCTGTAAACAGCTGCGCACAAGCATTTGATGTTCCAAACAAAGTAAGGAAAGCAATCTTAAGTGCCTTCATTGACTTAAGATTATTTGGCAGAGAATTCCACACTTTAAGGATTTCATTTTCATAACCAACTGTGCTGTCCTTTGTCATCCCTTCGATCCTCTCAAGTGTTTCACGCAGGTCTTCCCTATTAAGCTCAGCCCCAAAGCTTCCATTATATATTACGGGGTCGTGGATCAGGTGTGGCGATTAACAACTCCCGGCAATAATTACAGATGCGGACGACTCCTCACCTGTGCGCTTAAGCGAGGACTGCCCGCATCACAAAGCTCCCGGAAACCGCTCCGGCCACTCTACCATAACCCCCTTTAAGCCGCGAGTGCGGCAATTATCTGTTAAAACTGGCCTTTTCAATTTTGAGCTGTGGACCCGCTATACCACATCCCCTCCAACCCCACCACGGGAATCACAGACTCAAAAGGCTGCAGTCCGTGCCGCACCCTCAAGCAGCATGTGTGCCGCCCGCCTTACCCCAGACAGGAGAGGAAGGAAGCGCTCCCATTGGGCTGCTGGGCAGAGGCGGGTGATGTGAAAAAGTCCTCCGGCGCGCGTGAAGAGGGGGAGCAGCCCGGCCCCGCATTCCTCTGGCTTTATAGTAACGAACTCTGTGCTCGGGCGACAGCATGCGGGCCCACTGAGAGGGCTCTGAGTGCCCCCTTTGGCACGCGTGCCATAGGTTCGCCACCACTGCTCTAAACGATTCCAGCCGAGGAGGAGGAGTCTTATCTAGCGAAACAATCGGTTATTTTCTAAACAAATGGACAATTTATATACTTTTTAACCTCAAACGCTGGTCTTGTGTTGTCTCTGCACAGTCTGTGTGATTCGGGTAAATACAGTCTTAGATTGCAGCAAAAGTGCAGACACAGTGTTTACACAGTTAACATGTATAGAAGCTCAAATGCCCTTTACAAAAAAAGGTAAAAACAGCATTGCAGGATGTTTTTGAGATTAAAGATATAAAAGAGATTGTTGTTTTTTTGACATCTATTAACTGTATTTACCCGAATCACACAGACTGCACAGAGAGGAGACAAGACCAGCATTTGAGGCTAAAAAGTATATAAATTGTCAATTTGTTTGGAAAATAACCAATCATTTCAGGCATTCTGAAGCTTCATTTAAACTGCATTTTGGAAGTTCAAACTTCGGGGCGCCATACATATCCATTATATATAGACAGAAATCCTGAAATGTTTTCCTCAAAACAAAAAAAAAACAAACAATTTCTTTATGACTGAGGAAAGAAAGACATGAACATATTGGATGACAAGGGGGTGAGTACATTATCTGTACATTGTTGTTGTCAAAGTAAACTAATCCTTTCAGATTGAATTGCATTGCTGTATACATTTTAGACTGGATTTCTTAGTTTTAAACATTTTGTGAAAGCAACACAATTTTAATTTTCAGATATTAATGTAGCACAGATATGCACATAATTTAAATATAGCAATGCAAATAGGATACATAATATATGTATATAAGTTCATCTTTTCTGTAAAAAAAGATAAATAAGGTCAGATTGACAGCTAAGTAGCAATCATAAAAATATGGTAATGCAAAGTATCACTCAATATCCTTTTGATAAATAAGTTAAAGCAAGTTCTTCACAAATAACAAAATAAAGGAATAACTCATACAGTTACCTGGTAACCTTATATTTCCATAGCACTTACCTCTAAGCTATCTTCTGTGACAAGTGAGTTTATTTTCCATGTCCTCTCTCGGAAGTCCTCACACACTGCATGCTTGTTTACTTTCTGCTTTGTTCTGTAGTACAACTACGTATCAGATAACACAAAAAAGTCTGTGTCAAGGATAAGTCTCAACACAAAACATACATAAAAGACTAGTTTATAATAATGAAGACAACTTTGCAAGTGTTGTCAAAATGCCACCTTGCTAGAACAAATCCTTACATATTTGTTTACATTCCTATTTAATCCAATTTAGGGTTTCTTTGGGCTGCAGCCTATCATAGAAACATTGAGACAGGGTGCCAGTCCATTACAGACCACAAACACATACAGCCACACACGCAAACAATGTCCAGGTACAGCACAGGCCAAAAGTTTGGACACACCTCCTCATTCAATGCGTTTTCTTTATTTTCATGACCATTTACAGCACTCCATCACTCTCCTTCTTGGTCAAATAGCCCTTACACAGCCTGGAGGTGTGTTTGGGGTCATTGTCCTGTTGAAAAATAAATGATCGTCCAACTAACCTGACTTCTGCACAACACAACTGCTGGTCCCAACCCCACTGAAAAAGCAAGAAATTCCACTAAATAACCCTGATAAGGCACACCAGTGAAGTGAAAACCATTTCAGGTGACTACCTGTTGAAGCTCATCGAGAGAATGCCAAGAGTGTGCAAAGCAGTAATCAGAGCAAAGGGTGGCTATTTTGAAGAAACTAGAATATAAAACATGTTTTCAGTTATTTCACCTTTTTTTAAGTACATAACTCCACATGTGTTCAATTCATAGTTTTGATGCCTTCAGTGAGAATCTACCAATGTAAATGGTCATGAAAATAAAGAAAACACATTGAATGAGGAGGTGTGTCCAAACCTTTGGCCTGTACTGTATACAATACAAAACACAGAATATATGGTGTGTGAAGTAGCAGGAGGAACAACTGCGTAACAATTCAATGTAATTAATACAAGTCTGAATAATTACTTTCTTTACTAACCTCATTGACAAAAAATATGTTATAAAGTAAGCCAACAGTCTCTTTTTGAAAAATAAGTAAAAAAAGTGTAAAACATCTAAACCCACAAAAAAGCATTTTAACACTAAATTCAGTGAATTGATTTTATATTATTAATAATATAAATGCAGTGATTAAACTACATATAAAAATATCATGTCCCTTTTTTCAGTAACATGCTTAAAATTTAAGACAGAAAACGGATAGAAGTGTATTAAGTCATCTTTGTGGAAGTTTCAGGTCCAGGGGATGTGGTACCTGATATTTCTCAAAATCACACACACAAAATAAACATACAAGCCTAGGCATCGCAGTGAAATAAAATGCTTTGGCAGAAAACATCTTCTTCAGAATGTAAGCGGTGTCATAGTGCTGTGCATTAACAATATCATGTTGGAACTTCACCACTTCTTCCCAGTCTTTGAGGGCAATGCGAATCTGAAAGAAAAAACACATATATACAACAATGAGATAATTCCATAAGCTGTGAAATTAAAAAATATTATACAAAGCAGACATCTAAACAAGATATCACTACTATTTTAAATAATTAACTTCTACTTATCACTATTTAGCAGTGTTAAGTGGGTTACTTCATGTTGGTTACAAATACTGCATTATTATTATATACCTTCTTTTCTTTAATAATTGTATTTTTCTTAGATTTTTTTTCAAAGACTTTTTATATATGGGCAGCATGGTGGTGCATTGGTAGCGCTGCTGCCTCGCAGTTAGGAGACCCGGGTTCGCTTCCCTGGTCCTCCCTGCGTGGAGTTTACATGTTCTCCCCGTGTCTGCAGGTTAGGTGCATTGGCGATCCTAAATTGTTCCTAGTGTGGGTGTGTGTGTTGCATGTGCGTGCCCTGTGGTGGGCTGGCGCCCTGCCTGGGGTTTGTTTCCTGCCTTGCGTCCTGTGTTGGCTGGGATTGGCTCAAGCAGACGCCCATGACCCTGTAGTTAGGATATAGCAGGTTGGATGATGGATGGATGGACTTTTTATATAAGAACTATAAAATTGCAAGGGGTTTTAACTAGGGAGTGCCCACATTTTCAAAACATGAACAATTTGTTATAATCTTGAAAGTAGACAAAAGAATACTTCATTATATTTCAACATACAACAGCAGGATTATTTTTCAATGTCAAACAGCTACTCTGTTACTTTTTTTTTTTTAACACCTTACCATGAATGAATATTGCATTTGGCTGTTGATTTGTGACTCCATCTTTATTTTCTGAGCTATGTTCCTTCTCTCTGAAGAACTTTACTTGAATTACAGGATATAATCAATTTCAACTTTTAAATTGCATTAAACACATAAGGTGAAACAAAGGTTTGTTTTTGAAACTTCAAGAGATGTGGACCAGCTGTCAGGTATATGCACTAAGAGTACTGTGGTGAGACAGCTCTTGTATTTAGGAAGGTTTCTTTCTACAAGCAACATATTTGATCTAGCTATGCACTCTTAAATCGTAGATATGGCTAATAAAATAAGAATGTTTTACTATTTTTTATGAATTAAATCTACAAATGTTGTTCTTTAGAACATGGTTGGTACAATTTGTTCATTTCTTCAAGTGGCAGAGTGTTAGACATTGATACCCCATAGTTTCAGGTAGTTGGGTTTGATTCCCATTAAACTGAACTTTACACAGTTTTCAGTCCACTCCCACATACTCCTGAAAAAGCTCATTCAGTTTCTGCATACTTTTACTTACTCCCACAAAAAGCTTCTTCCCATTTCCAACCGTATTTCTTCTTCGTTAAAAGTCATATTAACCGAGGACATTAACTAAATGGATTCTTAAAAACAAAAGTACAGTCTACAAGAGAAAAAAAAGAATATTCCAAACAGAAATTGCTACTATGCATTGGTTTTTACACACTGCTATGCATACATAGCACAGTGTCTTAAAGAAGCTATTAGGGGGAAAACAAAAAACTGCCACGGTGTCAGAGACGTGTGCATGCTACCAGTTCCTTGTTTTCTGACTGCATGTACCTTTATAATAAAACAAAATTGATCTGAATATTGCAATAGTTTATTTACAAGAAAGAATTTTATCAAAGTTGTAGGTTAGTTGGCAACTCTAGAATTGTCTCCAGCTCCCCACAGCAATGAAAGGTTCAAAAATCGGACAAACTGATGAATACACAAATATCTTCAATAACTAGGGTCACATACTTTCAATCATTCCCCTACAAACTGACCTGTTAATTTGAGCCACAGTAGATAATTACAATAATCGCATGCACGTTGGTATACAAAACAATTTGATAAGTGTAGGAACCACATTACCATTTTAGGTTTTGGTTACCGAATCTAACTATATAATTTAAATCAAACAAACAAATTAATGCTAATGAACTTTTTTTACATTTCTAAGCAAGAGTCTCTTCTGTGGATGGAAAGTGTTCATGTAGTGACTGCTTAGACTCTCTACTTCACAGTATAAACAGATAAAACATTATACAGTCTCTAGTATTTAAAATGTATTGAGGTAATAATTGTAAAGAAAAAACTGAGATAATGAAGAGAAAGGTATATCCAAACTATCATGAATACAAGATTTAAATTAATATGCATATAAAACTTGTGGTGGATTAACAGGTTGAATGAACGACTGCACATGTTCAATGAGCACTTTAAAATCTGCATTATAAAAATATTACAGAAAAATGTAAGATCACAAAAAAAAAAACTGTAGAAATGCATGTAGACCATAATGGCTCAATTTATAAATGACTAGCTGAAGACATCTTATGTGAAAATAAATAAAAGAGAGCACACTCCAATCACAACAGGCAACAGACGTTTTATAAGCAAAGTGCAAAATAAGAATAAAACATCACATGTTTAATTCAAATTATGTTTCAAAGGTTTAGTTAGAAGTTAATGAAACAGATTGTCATGTAATAAAGAATGGATGTCTACAGTCTTTAAAAAGAAATACATTAAAATACATGCAACTTGCATCAATTGATACATCATGATCATCATTGTCTGTGACTTTGACGGAATATAAAGATTAACTATGGGCTAAATACGTTAAATCTGATTTGAGAAACCATTGTAAAGTCAGGATTAATACTAATAACTAGTTCAAAGTGTCACTACTTCAAGTGCAATCACGGGTACACAAAATAGAAAGACAACAGAAAAGACTTCATTTGCCACTGATGATAATAAACAGGGCAGCACGGTGGCGCAGTAGTAGCGCTGCTGCCTCGCAGTAAGGAGACCTGGGTTCGCTTCCCTGCGTGGAGTTTGCATGTTCTCCCCATGACTGTGTGGGTTTCCTCTGGGTACTCCAGTTTCCTCCCAAAGTGCAAAGACATGCAGATTAGGTGTGTGTGTGTGTGTGTGTGCCCTGCGGTGGGCTGGCGCCCTGCCCGGGGTTTGTTTCCTGCCTGGCGCCATGTGTTGGCTGGGATTGGCTCCAGCAGACCCCTTGTAATTAGGATATAGCAGGTTGGATAATGGATGGATAGATGATAATAAACAAGACAATTAAAAAATATATATTACCAACCTCACCGGTAAGTTTAACAAAAGTATCCTTGGCTAAGTTACATTAGAAGGTGTGTCGATGCTTCACATGGTATTATGCTAAATTTTGCAGAAAAGAGTTCAATTATGGACATTCAGAGATGGACATGAATATTCTTTGCCCAACTATCCAATAAAACTTCAATAGATAGGAACAGCCCTGTATAAAAATCCAAGATATTTTAATAATTCGGGGATTAATTAGTGATTTCTAGTAGAACAGTGATAAATACCAGACAGTGCTTTTTAAAATGACTTCTACATCTGCATTACAACAAAGAACTAAATACTTTGTGGAGCTAGTACTGTGGACAAGATTCTTGGTATTATTTCTTAAAAACTATTTCACCAGTATTCTAAAAATTAATAAAAAATGTGTGAACACAAGTAAATGTACAACGCAAAATGTACAAATCTGGGTATAGAAACGGAAACAATAAATTTTATTTTCTGACAGTCTAAAAGTTCCTTAAAAGGTAACACCTTAGTATCTGACTTTATATGTTATCTGTGTGCAGTAGTGACCCTATCCCTTTAAATATATTATCCATAGTGATGTGTGATTCAACTTGATTAATGAGTTGATGCAAACAGGAGGGTGTGGCATGGAGAAGCCATGTCTTGTGCAGAGTTTTGCTAGGCAGCTACAGCAGTAGTGTAAGTAGGTAAGTGAGTGACTGAGTAAAGGCCTGTAATTTTATCCGATCAAGAGGTGAACAACTGCTACTGAATCTATTTGAGCGTCAGAGCATTAACAAGCACTCGACACAGAAAGAGGCACACCTGTGTGTACAATGAATTAGTCAGTACATTTGTTATTTTTAAAAAACACATTTCAGACTGAACAGAATATGCAAACACAATATACCAAAATCTAACAAAACTATTTGAATTAATTAATTATATTTGCTGCTGGAGATCCACAAAGGGAGAAAATGAATCACGTATCATAAAGTAGTTTTTATTCCTGAGCTTTCAACCCCTTCATCAGAGGACAATGCTTAGACTTACAAGAATCAAAGGCAATATATAGCAATAAATTGCGTGGAGGGGTGTGGTGACGGGTGGCGGCGAAGTCTGTTGATGGCGTTCTCATTTGATAACCAGGATTCAGCCAGCTCTCTGGCACTTTTAGTATTGGCTTTAAATTTTACTTGTACATTGTCCCAATTAAATGCATGTCCTGTTGATTTAGTGTGCGTATAGATCAATGATAGCGAGTCCTTTCTTCTGACGGCGTTGCGATTCTTTGTGAAGTTTGTCCAATGTATACCGCTGGGCAAGAACTGCATGGAATGCTATAAACTGCGTTTCGTGTTTCTGCTGTCTATTTCTTGTTTTTAGCATTAAAGAGGACCGTGCGCAGATTGTTCATGGGTTTGTGTGCTATTCTGACACCTGACTTGGCCAGGATGCGTGCTGCACCTTCAGACACGTTGTGGTGATAAGGGAGTGAGTGCCAGGCGGGGTGGGGGTTCTGATTCAAGTCGATTGTTTGCCGAGTTTTTTGCCGTTTTCTGTGTAGGCTTCGATTAATGAATGTTTTTGAGTATCCGTTTGAAGTGAAAAGATGGAAGAGATAGCGTCTCTATTTCATTTTTGTTTCCTTTGTATTACAATGGGTGTGGACTCTTCTGAATAGAGTTTTAAACACAGCTCCGTTTATAAGATACCGGGTGGTTGCTGGCGAAGTGTAATATCTTGTCTGCGTAGCATTCTTTACGGTATACACTTGTGGTCAGGGTGGCGTCATTGTTTCTTTCGATGCAGATGTCCAGGAAGCTGATGTGTCGCTTAATTTCTTTCTCCATTGGGAATTAGATTGCAGGGAGTATTGAGTTGATGTGGTTGTAGAATTCATTCAGCTGATCATTTTCTATTATGACGAATGTGTCGTCGATGTAGCGTATCCAAATTTTGGATGTGCACTGAGATAGCGCCACGTTTTCAAATCGCTGCATTACCAGTTCTGCTAGAAATCCTGATAATTATATCTAGATATGGATTTTTAACCATACTGCCCACACCTATTGACTGTTGTACTCATGTTTTTGGACATGCTTTTTATAGGGATACCAAAAATAAGAAACATTTTAAACAACTTTAAGTCACAAATTAAACTGTTTTCATACCTGCTGATACGCATACATAAAGTACATATCAGCATTTAAAGTAAGATAACTTCAGCTTCCTCTGCTATTATAACTGCCACTTTCTGAGTTCACCCAGTAATCATTACCACTACCAGCTAACTCAGATGACAAGTTTCTGTTAGAAAGTACCAAATATATTGCTAGCTATTTATTTACAATTAAACCAGTTTGCTACACAGGTAACACAAAAATTACAAAATAATCTAAGGACCACTGAAACCATGTTATTGCTGTAAACAGATTATGGCCTTAAAGATCTGTCAAAAATGTTAAGATTAATAATTAAAACTAATTAATGTAGGAACAGAAATGTTATGAATATAAATGTAAAAACCTATGTACTCCCACTCAAGATTGCAAGGAAAATTTTATTAATTTACTTAGCCACCTGTATAAATTTCCATTGTTCTGAGCCAATGGTCATGCAGTGTCTCAGAAAGCTGTTATGGTAAAGATGACCTACTTAGGACAGTATAAAACAAAGATTTTGATCCACTCCATACCTTTTCCTTTGGGTCACAGAGTTGAGAGTGATAAAGTCCATACAATAAATATAATCCACCAACTCTGATTTGAAAACTGTAAGGCGGAAAGAAGTAATAGGTGCCAATTGAAAGCACTTCTTTGGTAAAGCTTCGCATCTCAGTTGGATGCATTTTTCCACTAAAAAAATCAATAAGAAATAAAACAATTACATTTTTCAAAATAATTCTTTCAAGGAGCACAGAGGGAAAAGGTAGCCATATCACAAAAGCTTCCTTTACATTGCACACTCATTTATGACTGTCATTTACCATTCCACCATTCCTTACCCGTTTACAAAGAACGCAGTTTGAGGATAACCAATACTAGGGCAACATCCAAATTTGTCCAAGGATTACACTGGCAACTAACACCATCAGAAAATACACAAGACACCTGGGAGAGAAATGACTTCTAGAGTTCCACAAATTATTAGAACATTTCAAACACGGTGATAAAATTGAAAAAGGCTCTCTTGAAAGCAGAAGTTCAATCTTTACTTAAAGAAAAATTGCAAGGATTTACTAAAGCATTACAATCTAAAAGCACTTAAACTTTAAAAAATTGTATGTTATAAAATGAATTAGATAGCAAATCGTCTAAACTCGGCTACAGCCTTGTAGAGCTACTAATTCCATCACCAAAGACTGCATCTTTCCTGGTTTCTTGACATCACCCGTCTTTTACTTTGCTAAAGTGTTGTTACACAAAGGTCAGTTTATATTCATTCAGCCTTGTGGTTCCTCTCACCTGAAGCGATGCCCAGTCCATTTGTCTCGAACAGTAATAATGCTCAAATTACACTGGCATCCAAACACTTTTCTTTTGAATTTGCGTTAAGTATTTTGTTTTCTGCTGAACTCTGCACTGTGTCAGCTCATCAGTTCTCATTGTCATATTTGGCCCTACGTGCACGGAGTTCATTGTTACTATTTAAAGGCTCTGGCTAGTGTTAATTTCTTATGTATTTACCAGTGTTATGTTGTTGCTTTACATTTTTTTTTGTAACAAGCCTTGTGAAGGGGCATTCTGTGAAAGATGCTGAACAAATTGCTGGATAAAAATCAGTAAAAACTAAGAAATCCTAACTGAAGCTATTTTCTTTATACAACTTTTGAAGGCTTACAATTTCTCATACAACTCTATCCATAACAAAGACCAAAAGGTTATTGAAGACATTCTGCAGATTACCTTTACAAGTATAAGTTTTAAAGAAATATTATGTATATGTTTTAATAAAAGTTTTTAAAAAACACACGTTGCAACTTTTGATTCCTTTGGCAAAATTTGTGATATTGTGGGGGAAAAATGGAAGCAATTCAAGTCCAAATCATGCATGAAATTAGCTTTCCTAAAATAAGTTACAACATTGCGAAAGTATTGTTTAATAAATGCATTAATTAGCCTTGTTTTAATTAGTTACTTACAAGCAAGACAGTGTTGGAATATGGCTGGTGCAAAAAGGGAAAACATATAATTAAATCACCAAACTTAAATAAGTACTATGAATTAGGTGGCTAGGATTGGCTGCATGGCCTGTTCATCAAAATTATTCTAATATTTTAATTTTAACTATATTTTTTTCCCCCAAATTATCTGGCACTACTTGAACCACACATAAACCTCCACCCATCCATTTCCTATACAGGTTTTTACTAAATGAAAATTGCTGGGCATAAGCGTAGACTGACAGCATTCTGTGCAAGGCAGAAACCAGGCCTGCAACCTTATTTATTAAGTGTCTCAGTGTAGGCATACAGTGTTAACTCGCTCAAACTTCTTAGAGTTGTGCAAATTTGTTACTACTCTTAGCAAAAAGATGCAAAAGCATTTATTAATTTTCCAAATTTAGGAAACTACTCCAGACTTCACCAATATTTAGGAATGCTTGTGAGGTAATTTCCCAGATTTATATATCTCATGTGGAATGGTGCAGAAATAATGTTAAAGCAAACTGCATTCATGCAAACTGGCACACAAAGATTACTACCTGAAGTGCGGATGAGCATGCATATGTCAATTGCAAGCAATATCACAGTACTAGCACAAAAGTGGTCATGAATGCAAACTGTATTGTATGGCCAATGCCGGATGGGTGATTGACAATAAGAGATCGCTCTGCGTTCCATGAACCCTTGGAACATTTCCTTCAGGATGAGGTTGTCAGGGCATTGGATAAAGCCTCTTTGAAGATAATGGGGGAATCATGGAGAGAGGCAAAGCACGTGACTATGGAAGACAATCTGGAGGAGTTCAAAAATGAAAGCAACTTCAGTAACAGAGCAGGAACAGCTACAACTAGTTTACTTTACAAGCCATTTATCATGACCAGGACAGTGGGAAGGTGATCACCCTGAAAGTCTGGTGGTTCATAATTCATTGTTAAAATAAAGCCCTTTATCAGGGTTAACTCTTATTTTTGGGGGGGTGTCTTGGGGTGTTTCCATCTCATTGTTCACTGTAATATTACTCATTATGTTGTGAAGTGGCAACAATTATACACAGCTTATTGCAATATCCTAACTTACACTTTCCTACTTTTTCCTGATTATTATTATAGTAATCAGCATTAGTATCAGAAAACCACCATAAGTAATCATGATGCCATTCATTCTCAAAAGTGGCCACCTACTCCTTGCCGAGGCTGAGGCTGAGGCTGAGACTGAGATTAGGGCACTTTGTAAATTCTCCTCATGTTCTAATCTGAGATAAAAATTCTTATCCTAAACAGATTTTTTTCTGCACTTCCTACAAGTAATTCTAAGACACTTGATAAATAAGGGCATGGGACAGGATAATATACATAATCATTAAAGATTTGAAAATAAACCTACTAGAATATAGTGGAAAACTTCATGTCTCTCCAGATGGCTGAAAATTCTTCATATCGTACCGATTCCGTTTGCTGGAATCTGCTAAGCAAGGTTTTGCAGTCATTCTTCAAGGCATGTTCTAGGTTTACGTCCATGTTTGTTTTATTTTACTTTTTACTTCATGGCCAAACTCACAGATTCAAAAATTATCTGGAAATTAAACATAAATTGCATTAGATATTTGAGAAAAAGATGACATAAGGCTTCACTTTGTGAAGTCTTACAATTGCACCTTTTTTTTTTTTATAAAGCCTCAAAAGACCGGAGATCTTGTACTTGTATAAGCTCCAAAATAGCATAAAAAAGGTTCAGGTCTGAGTAAACAACCTACACATATTATCCATCCATTATTTGAACCTGCTTTTCACTATACCTTGTCACAAGAAGCTGAAAGCCTATCTGAGAAATATCAAGCAGAATGAAGAAATCAGCCATATACTTAACGTCAGTCAGCCATCACAGGGCACAGTCATTCAATTTAACTCAGTGACAATAAGAAACATTCACATGGACATTTCCTACTACCGAACTAACAGTTACTCCTTACAATAAAAGATTTCGGGTGCGCTAAATTATGCTGATTTAATAGAACTATACCATAGAAGCTTTTTTGAGTACCACTTGAGCACAAATAACTGAAGTACATTTATTATGATTAAGAACATAACGGATACGTATTTTTGTATAGACTGCATTACTGTAATGTGGACTCAACGTGAACTGAATTACATTTACGGGACATAATTCATGTTTACCATGGGCACAATGCGATTTTCCGAACAAGATGCTATACTAAAATTATGAAAAGCAAACGACTCTGGACGTATTAAACACTTGTAAACACCTCCTTTCACAGCAGCTTACTAAAGCGAGTTTCTACATTTCATCTTTTGCAGCGTTAGCTTAATTTATTTTAAAACATCAAGCCCGGGAAAATCCGTTTTATTAGCATTATACTGTGTACCTCCTTGTTAATTTCTAAATGCTACACTCAATGCTGTGTTGGTAGTTGTATACATACAACTCATACATGCATGCATTTTGGAGCTTCTTCGGTCAACAAACCCTACTACACTCATTACCTTGTACGTTTATTTATTTTCTGGCAGCTTCAACAAATACGTATTCTCCAAACGTAAAGCAAATTTTCTGTATCTTGTACCTGCCTGATTTAAAAGAAGTGTTATTCATCCCGTAAAACTACTTGAGATATTTCCAAGCAACAACCTAGCAGGAAACCTCCAGAGATTCCGCTCCACTGAAGAGATTGTCGCTTTATATTATACGTCATGTGATACGCCAGCTTGCACCGTGGTCACGATCGGGTATTGGGGGAGAGGGTTATCTGACTCATCTCAAGTCAACCAAGTGACAAAAACCTACAATCCAACTGGCTAACTGGCCAGCAGAGCTACCGAATCCCTGGGCTACGAAAGTCACCGTCCATCGCGTTCAAAAAGGTTTGTGGTGCAGATCGGGCTGGCGTAGATCGGACAGCGGCGTGAGACGCGTTTTACGTAATTCCTTCGTCACTTCCGATAAACAACAGTAAACAACAGAAAATTGTCAACGCCCATTTCTGTTCAGCCTGAAATTCAGCAGAATAAAAGTCCCCGGTTTTTAAGGCGTTCACTTCAATATCGAGGCAAGTAACATGTGACGGATTTAGTGTATTATTGATCTTCTTCTTTCGGCAGCTCCCGTTAGGGGATGCCACAGCGGATCATCTTCCATATTTTTCTGTCCTCTGCATCTTGTTCTGTTACACCCATCCCCTGCATGTCCTCTCTCACCACATCCAAACCTTCGCTTAGGCCTTCCTCTTTTCCTCTTCCCTGACAGCTCTATCCTTAGCATCCTTCTCCCATTATACCCAGCATCTCTCCTCTGCACATGTCCAAACCAACGCAATCTCGCCTCTCTGACTTTGTCTCCCAACAGTCCAACTTGAGCTGACCCTCTAATGTCCTCATTTCTAATCCTATCCATCCTTGTCACACCCAATGAAACTTTTAGCATCTTTAACTCTGACACCTCCAGCTCTGTCTCCTGCATTCTGGTCAGTGCCACCGACTCCAATCCATATAACATGGCTGGTCTCACTACCGTCCTGTAGACCTTCCCTTTCACTCTTGCTGATACCCGTCTGTCACAGATTACTCCTGACACTCTTCTCCACCCATTCCACCCTGCTAGCACTCTCTTCTTCACCTCTCTTCCACAATCCCCATTACTCTGTACTGTTGATCCCAAGTATTTAAACTCATCCACCTTCGCCAACTCTGCTCCCTGCATCCTCACCATTCCACTGACCTCCCTCTCATTTACACACATGTATTCTGTCTTGTTCCTACTGACCTTCATTCCTCTCCTCTCTAGAGCGTATCTCCACCTCTCCCCGGTCTCCTCAACCTGCTCCCTATCGCTACAGATAACAATGTCCTCAGCAAACATCATAGTCCACGGGGACTCCTGTTAACCTGTCCATCACCACTGCAAATAAGAAAGGGCCCAGAGCCGATCCCTGATGTGATCCCACCTCCACATTGAATGCATCTGTCGCTCCTACCGCAGACCTCAACACTGTCACACTTCCCTCGTACATATCCTGTACAACTGTTACGTACTTCTCTGCCACTCCCGACTTCCTCATACAATACCACAACTCCTCTCGAGGCACCCTGTCATATGCTTTCTCCAGGTCCAAAAATACGCAATGCAACTCCTTCTGGCCTTCTCTAAACTTCTCCATCAACATCCTCAGAGCAAACATTGCATCTGTGGTGCTCTTTCTTGGCATGAAACCATACTGCTGCTCACTAATCGTCACCTCACTTCTTAAATGAGCTTCCACTACTCTTTCCCATAACTTCATGTTGTGGCTCATCAATTTTATTCCCCTGTAGTTACTACAGTCCTGCACATCCCCCTTGTTCTTAAATATTGGCACCAGTACACTTCTTCTCCACTCCTCAGACATCCTCTCACTTTCCAAGATTCCATTAAGCAATCTGGTTAAAAACTCCACTGCCATCTCTCCTAAACACCTCCATGCTTCCATAGGTATGTCATCTGGACCAATGACCTCTCCATTTTTTATCCTCTTCATAGCTGTCCTTACTTCCTCCTTGCTAATCCATTGCACTTCCTGATTCACTATCTCCACATCATCCAACCTCTTCTCTCTCTTTCTCTTCATTCATCAGTGTCTCAAAGTACTCTTTTCATGTGCTCAACACACTCTCCTTGTTTGTGAGTACATTTTCATCTTTATCCTTTATCACCCTAACTTGCAGCACATCTTTCCCAGCTCTGTCCCTCTGTCTAGCCAATTGGTACAGGTCCTTTTCTCCCTCCTTAATGTCCAACCTCTCATACAACTCATCATACGTCTTTTCTTTAGCCTTCGCTACCTCTCTCTTCACCTTGCGCCTTATCTCCTTGTACTCTTGTCTACTTTCTGCATCTATCTGACTATCCCACTTATTCTTTGCCATCTTCTTCCTCTGTATACTCTCCTGTATTTCCTCATCTCACCACCAGGGATCCTTTTCCTCCTTCCTCTTTCCAGATGTCACTCCAACCACCCTTCTTGCTGTCACCCTTACTACATCTGCTGTAGTTTCCCAACTGTCTGGTAACTCTTCACTGCCACCCAGTGCCTGTCTCACCACCTCCCTAAACTCAACCTTGCAGTCTTCTTTTTTCAGCTCTGCCCTCACTCTCTTCCTCTTCTTGATCTCCAACATCATCTTACAGACCACCATCTTATGCTGCTTAACTACACTTTCCCCTGCCACCACGTCTTTGCAGTCTTCAATCTCCTTCACATCAACTCTTCTGCATAGCATGTAATCTATCTGTGTGCAACTTCCTCCACTCTTCGACGTAACCTTATGTTCCTCCCTCTTCTTAAAATATGTATTCCCCACAGCCATGTCCATCCTTTTGGCAAAATCCACTGAACTCTGACCTTCTTCATTCCTCTCCTTGACACCATACCTACCCATCACCTCCTCGTCTCCACTGTTCCCTTCACCAACATGTCCATTGAAATCCACTTCAATCGCCACTTTCTGCCCCTTGGGTACACTGTTCATCACTTCATCCAACTGCAAAAATCTTCTTTCTCACCCATTGCACACCCAACTTGCGGTGCATATGCACTAACAACATTCATCATCACACCTCCAATTTCCAGCTTCATAATCATTACTCTGCCTGACACTCTTTTCACCTCTAAAACACTCTTGACATACTTTTCCTTCAGAATAACTTCTCCTCCCATCCACACCATGATAGAACAATTTGAATCCACCTGGCCTTATTCCCCTTCTATTTAGTCTCTTGTACGCACAATATATCAACCTTCCTTTTCTCCATCATATCTGCTAACTCTCTCCTCATACTAATACTGCCAACATTCAAAGCTCCTACCCTCAGTTCCACTCTCTTTACTTTCCTCCTCTCCTCCTGCCTCCGGACACGTCTCCCCCCTCTTCTTCGGCCAACAGTAGCCCAATTTCCGACAGCATCCTGTTGGCTAACAGTACTGGTGGCGGTCGTTGTTAACCCGGGGCTCGACCGATCCAGTATGGAAATTTGTATTGTCCGCATATTGATTTGGCAAAATTTTACACCGGATGTCCTTACTGACGTGACCCTCCCCATTTATCCGGGCTTGGCACCAGCACGAAGAAACACACTGGTTTGTAAATCCCCTGTGGCTGGTGTATTATCAATAAGAAAAAATATCTTAAACAGTGAAATAATAAAATACATCCATTTCATTTTCTAACCAGATTAGCCAAACATATTAAACATATTGTTTTTAATTTCGTGTCTTTTAACTAAGCAATAAGATGTTAAAAACGCTGACAAAAAAGCGGTACAGGACAGTATCACGCGCTCACAGGCCAATGGCTTGCCTTGCACTATAGGTTACACGTCACATGATCCATAGTGCAGTAAGGCTCTCTAATAGCACAGGACGTTCATTACATTATCCAAGATTCATTAATAACGTGAGTGCAGGTGCCGTTATAACACATAACCTTTTTTTACTCCTGCTTTTAAACAGCAATATATACTGTTTGCAATTAAATCGGATGCAAGTCAAAAATATAAAAAAAACTCTAACCCCGTCACCGATGCCTACTGTACTGTAAACAGAATAAAAATAAAGGGAATAAAAAGGAAGGCGGGAAAGTAAGTTGTTTGTCCAGACCAATGCTCCCCTGAAATGTTTTTGCTTTAATTTTTTTCACCCTAATCCTGAAAAGTGAATTGGAGCGGAACACTGCAAGCGGTAAGAGACTTCAGGACAGCAAAAAATAATAAGCGTCGTAAGTGCTAACAACAATATGCACGTTTCTTTAGTGAGAAGAAATTAGGATGTAAGAATAATCTTTAGATAAAGAATTACACAGCAGTTACACGGGAAGGCTAGTATAAGACCGAGAGCATACGCATGCATTCATAACGAGGAACATACTCTTTAATAGTTTATTTGGCAGCACCGGGTGTGAAACTACAAAAGATAAAAAAAGCATTGTGTTAGGAAACCAGTCATCTAAGTAGACAATCGCGATAAAGTGAAAGTAATCTATACTAATAAAAGGCAAAGCCCTCATTGTCTCACTGACTCATCACTAATTCTCCAACTTTCCGTGTAGGTAAAAGGCTGAAATTTGGCAGACTCATTCCTTACAGCTTCCTTACAAAAGTTGGGCAGGTTTCATTTCGAAATTCTACGCGTAATGGTCATAACTGTAACCTATTTTTTCGTCCATATACTATAATAGACTTCTGCTCGATAGCCGTGGGAGGCGTAGTTACGCCTCCCACATAATTTAGTGCCTGCCCATATAAGGCCGTCTGTCAGTGGCAATCCAATAGAAACACTGCCGCTAAATATTCACGGGTGAAGGACTGTGCTTATGCAGACGAAGATGAGATGGTCAGGGTGGTGTTTGGCACAAACGCAGCGAAACTGCAAGAGAAACTTTTAAGTGCCGGGTCTTAGCTAACATTAAATACAGCCATGGACATTGCACGAGATGGCACCAGCACAGCTGGGAACCTTTGATGCATGTACACCGAGCGGCTCACGTGAACCGACGCAGTGCACAGACAAAAAGCAACAGTTCCAAAGACTGCTGAACAAAAACCGAATTACAAAATTGAGAAGGCAGCAAAAAAATATGAAGCGTGTGACACATACAAACATATTCATAAGTGCAGCTACTGCGGAAACAAAGCACACGGTTGAAAAAGTGAATGTCCCGCTAAAGGAAGACAGTGTAAAAAAAAACCCGTGCATGCAGTGTGTCAGGTCTCAGATAAAGAGGAAGACGAGCTGTTTATTGATGCAGTAAGAAACGAATCGATGAATGAAACCTCTTATCTTTACAACGATTGACAAACACGGAATGTAACTTGAACACAACACATCGTACAAATATGAACCTGATTGAAAGAAATAATGATAATCAAATCCTTGATGACAGCAACACTCATAACACTCACAAAACAGTTACTGTATATTGACAATCATGTTACGTTATTTTTAAAATGTTCCCTTTTCTTTTCATAACTTCTTTAACACACTACTTCTCCGCTGCGAAGCGCGGGTATATATATATACCCCGATCTACATACTCTCAAATAGACAAACCACACACTGTGGCGCAATGGAAGAGGCTTCGCCTCTAGCTCCGACGACTGAGGTTCGATTCCCGAGAGGGGTTGCACTGAGTGTGTACGCCTGATGACCCCAAAATTAGGGCGAAACATGTGTCGCATACTCTTTGCATTATTTCACAGTAAAACTATTGCAATATATATATACATACATATATATACACACACCTACATATATATCAGCGCTTCCCAATTCATTTTACCCTCGCATCCCCTTGGTTTGAGATGTTTGAAAAAATATGCGGTTAACGCAGAAAGAGAGATCACCAATTGAAGCTTTATGAATAATGGATACTTTATTTGCCATCAATGATTGTTTTGGTAAAGCCATACTCAGTGTAATCATTAGATGAACGGTAAAAAGTAAGAGCGAGGGGAGGGTGACTTATTGAGGCACGCAGGCGAAACCACAATAGCACACGAGCTCGATGTAGTGCGCGTCAACTCGATCTGAATTACGCGATCACATTCGAAAAAATATATCTTTTCAAGTTCTATTTAGTCGACACAAATATCTCTGGTTGGAATGTAAGGCGAATTTACTCTTTACATTTCTATAGTGAAGAAAAATTTATGCAATGATGCCTACATTTAACTTACATTCCTACCAAAGACATTTCTGTCGACTAAATAAAAATTCCTTCTATTTAAAATTTAAATAGAACTTGAACAGATAAGATAGTTCATAATATCCACACAGACTTGCAAGTAAGAGCGGGAGTCATCCGTTGTAACAAGCAGCGTATTGCGCTGATACGAAATAGCTTGCCCATTTAATTATTTAGGAATGGATAAATAAATAAAGATTTTGTACAAAATGGTCATAACTGGAACCTATTTTTATCCATATACTGTAATAGATTGCAGCTCGATGGCCATGGGACGCGGAGTTGCATGTCACATCATCACACCTCCCACGTAATCACGTGAACTGACTATGAACGCAGTACGTAGAAAACAAGGAAGAGCTACAAAGAGCGCTGAAGAAAAAACGCATGCAGCTACTGCAGAAACAAAGCACGGTGTAAACCGTAAGTTTAAATTAAGTTTATATGCCCCCGCTGCCATTTGTCATGCCTACGACAAAACCATATTTGTGAGATACAAGTTTAATGAGAAGACACAAGGTATAAATGAGACTTTGGATCACTTTGTAACGGAGTTAAAATTGCTGTAGCGAGAAACTTTTAAGTGCCGAGTCTTAGCTAACATTAAATAAAGCCGTAGACATCGCAACATCACACAAGAGAGCAGCTCACGTGAACTGACTGAACGCAGTATGAGTGATCACTTCCATGCATCAAACCTGTTCAAAAAATGCATTACACAATTGACAAGGTAGGAAAAGAATATGCTCCGAGTTGAGCTCCACAGCTAACGCGGTCTTGCGGAAGCAACTTCGTCACGCTGCCACCAAATACTCACAGAAAAATCCACAAGTTAATACACACACTGTCTCTAGAGTTTCTCCACACTCAATGTATTCCTCGCATCTCCGTTATACCCTCTGATCGCCCATTTCAATTCAAATGCCTCCAATTTCCTGTAAGGCTCTGCTTCGCGATGACAAGTAATAAGTCTCACGGACAGACCCTACAAAAGGTTGCCATTGATTTGAGGCAAGATTGCTTTTCTCCTGAACAACTATACGTTGCAGTCTCAAGAGTGAGCTCGCGCAGCTTCGTCATATTACAACCGGAGTGCTGAACTGACAACGTGCTATACAAACAGAACTATAACAATCGTAATAAACGAACAATAAAACAGAGGAGAACCTGTGGATTAAATAAAAAGGCTGCTTCCTTGGCGAGGCAAGGAAAAAGGATGGCCTTATATGTCGTTCATTTATAAAACAGCTGAGAAGCTGTGTAAAGGCTGCTTCACAAAAAACCAGCGGAGAGCCTTATATGAGCAGGCAGTCAGCTAAAGAGGGGAATCAATAAATAACTATAATCGTAATAAACGAGCAAAAAAATAGCGTACAAGCCGCAGATTAAATAAAGGAAATGGGTACCTGAACAGTAAAGTAAGTCTCAAATAGCTACACAACAACTATAACAATCGTAATAAACGAACAATAAAACAGTACAGAACCGCAAAGCAAGGAGATCGGACGGCCTTATATGGCGTTCGTTTATAAAGCAGCTGAAAAGCTTGAGTAAAGGCAGCTTCACAAAAAAACAGCAGAGCGCCACACTCTGAATGTATTCCTCGCATCACCATTATACCCTCTGATCTCCCATTTCACTTCAAATGCCTCAAATTTCCAGTAAGGCTCTGCTTCGCGATGACAATTAATAAGTCTCAGGGACACACCCTACAAAAGGTTGCCATTGATTTGAGGCAAGATTGCTTTTCTCCTGGACAACTATACTTGAATTCTCAAAAGTGAGCTCGCGCAGCTTCGTCATATTACAACCGGAGTGCAGCCAGAAACTTTTAAGTACCAGGTCTTAGATAACATTAAATTAAGCCATAAGACATCGCAACATCACACAAGATAGCAGCTCACGAGAACTTACTGAACACAGTACGAGTGATCACTTCCATGCATCAAACCTGTTCAAAAAACGCATTACACAATTTACAAGGTGATGGCTTTCTATGGCGTTCGTTTATAAAGCAGCGGAGAGGCTGTGTGAAGGCAGCTACACAGAAAAAGCAGAGCGCCACACTCTGAATGTATTGCCGGCATTACCGTTATACCCTCTGATCTCCCATTTGAATTGAAATGCCTCAAATTTCCAGTAAGGCTCTGCTTCGCGATGACAATTAATAAGTCTCAGGGACACATCCTACAAAAGGTTGCCATTGATTTGAGGCAACATTGCTTTCCTCCTGGACAAAACTATACGTTGCATTCTCAAAAGTAATCTCAGTGCACAGCTTGGTCATATTACAACCGGACTGCTGAACTGACAACGTGGTATACAAAGAGATCCTTAACAAATAGATATTGGTATATTTTCCCTTAGTTTAAAAAGGTTTTCTTTTCTTCTTAATAAAAATTTAAAAGCAGTACTTCCTCACTGCGAAGCGCGGGGATTTTGCTATATACAGTATATATATGTAGATATATACAGTATATATGTATGTACTGTATGTGTATATATATGTAGATACGTATATATGTGTATATATGCAGATATGTATGTATGTGTATATGTATATATGTATATGTGTATGTGTGTATATATATATATGTACAGTAAATATGTGTATATGTAGATATGTATATATGTATATATGTATATATTGTAAAAGGACCGAGGAGACAGCAATAAGGGTTGGGGTTTTCCGGCCCCGTATATTGTACAGATAATATCCAACAGAAAGAAAAAAGGTCATAAGTATAAACTAAACAGTTCATAACGCGACGCCGTCTCCTGGCGTCGCGGCCATTTTATAGGGGTGGAGCCGGAAGTGAAGGACAGCTGGGAAGGACCGCAAGGGAGGATGGGAAGGATGACGTCAGGGCAAGATGGCGGAGGAAGGGCGGAAGTACCGCACTGCGGTCAAACCAGGCCTATGGTGCTGGAAGGTCTCTTTTTCTATAAGGAAGCAGAGGGAGAAAGTTAATACCCCGCCATTCCCTGGCGGCGAATGTTTTCCCAGGTGTTCTCGAATCAGTCCGCGGCCTCCTAATCGCTCGTGCGTGACACGATCCCCCCCTTAGCCGAGGACCGTCAGGTCGGGCGGACCTAACCGAGAGGTCGTGAATACGAGAGAGAGCATCGGCATTGGCTTGAAGGGTGCCCGCCGATAAGTGACAGTGAACTTATACGGCTGCAAGTCCAGAAACCACCTAGTGACCGCGGATTCACTCTTTGTGCAGGGACATCCACTGAAGTGCAGCGTGGTCAGTCACCAGAGCGTTCGACCCAGCAGGTAGTAACGGAGGTGGGTCACTGCCCACTTAATGGCCAAGGCCTCCCTCTCCACCGCCGCATACCGGGTCTCCCGGTCCATCAGTTTCCGCTAAGGTACATCACAGGGTGCTCGACACCATCGACGCTTTGGCTCAGCACGGCGCCCAGGCCTGTGTCCGCGTCGGTCTGGAGAATAAACGGAGCCCAAAATCGGGCGTCCGTAACACAGGTGCCGGCGTTAGGGCCTTCTTTAGGTCACTGAACGCTGTTCTGCTTGTCGGTCCACACCACGCGAGGGAGCCCCTTTTGTCAGGTTAGTCAAGGGTGCTGCTCTTTCGGAGAAGCGGGGAACAAACCGGCGGTAGTAACCCGCAAGCCCCAAGAAAGCCTGCACCTGTTTCTTGGTATTCGGACGGGCCATTCTAAGATGTCTTTAACTTTGGAGCCTGTGGCCGCACCTGTCCTTGTCCCACGAGGTAGCCTAAATATTTGGCCTCCTTTAATCCAAAAACACTTCCGGGGTTTATGCGGAGGCCGGCTTTAGCCAGTGTTAGGAGGACAGCGGAGACCTGCAATAGATGCTCCTCCCAGGTGCCGGAATAGATGACAACGCCATCCAGGTAGGCGCACTATAGGACTGATGGGGCTTCAGCACTCTGTCTACCAGACGTTGGAAGGTCGCCGGGCCCCGTGCAGCCCAAATGGGAGGACCTTGTACTGCCAGTGCCCGCTAGGGGTGCTAAAGGCCGTTTTTCCTTTGCGGATGCCGTTAAAGGAATTTGCCAATACCCTTTGTCATGTCAAGGGTAGTCAATATCGAGCCGTACCCAGCCGCTCAAGGAGGTCGCCAATGCGGGGCATGGGGTAGGCATCGAACTTGAGATCTGATTCAGACGCCTAAAGTCGTTACAGAACCTCCAGGAGCCGCCTGGCTTGGAGACGAGGACAATAGGGCTGGACCAGGGACTATGGCTCTCTTCAATTATGTCCATGTCCAACATACGTTTCACCTCCAGTTCGACCTCTGCGCTTTGCCTCCGGAGTCTGTAGGGCCTCTCCCGGACGATTACACCGGGTCCGTGATTATATCGTGGGCAATCAGCGGGTCCGCCGGGTGACTCGCCACCACCTCGGGATGGCACGGAGGGTCGGGTTAACTCCTGCCGCTGCTTGGGGTCAGCTCTTCTCCGAGGTTAAGGGCAGTTGTGCTCGTGAAGAGGGAGAGCGACCTATGGGAGCTGGGAAGCTCCTCTCTATCTCTCAGGGCTTTAGCAGGTTGACATGATAGATCCTCTCGCCGGTCGACGATTGGGCTGTTTCACCAAATAGTCGACGCAGTCCCTTCCTCTCCTTAACCTCGTAAGGCCCTTGCCAGTGAGCGAGCAGCTTCGAGTGGGAGGTCGGGGCGAGCACCATAACTCGGTCCCCGGCGGAACTCCCTGAGGACGGAGTTGCGGTTGTAACACCGGCCTGCGCTGCTTGCGCACGAGTCACGTGCTCTTTTAGGAGGGGCCTGATCTTTGTGAGTCGGTCGCGCAGTTGCGCTATGTACTCCAAAATGTTAGAGGAAGGAAGGCCTCGCCTCCCAGCCTTCTTTTAGGATGTCGAGGATTCCCGGGGTTGTCGCCATATAACAATTCAAATGGGGAGAAGCCAGTAGAGGCCTGGGGTACCTCCCGGTAAGCAAAAGCACGGCGGGAGGAGCTGGTCCCAGTTCCTGCCGTCGCGCTGACTACCTTGGAGCATCTGCTTAAGCGCCTGGTTAAAGCGTTCCACCAGCCCGCCAGTTTGCGGGTGATAGACAGACGCTTTCAGGTGCTTTATCTGCAGTAATTTGGCTACCTCCTGAACGTATCCGATGTAAGGGCGCACCCTGGTCCGTGAGGACCTCCTTGGGTATGCCCACGCGTGAAACAAATTAACCAGTTCCCGTGCGATGCTTTTAGTATTAGCGGGCGCAGGGGAACCGCCTCTGGGTACCGGGTGGCATAGTCCACCATGACTAGAATATATCTGTGGCCACGGGTTGAGGGCTCCAGGGGTCCTACCAGATCGACCCCTATTCTTTCAAAGGGTACATCAACTAGGGGTATAGGGACTAGAGGAGCACGGTCCCTCCTAGGAATCTGGCGGGTCTGGCACTCCGGACAGGATTGACAGAACGCCGGACCTCCTCATTGATCCCAGGCCAGTAAAACCGGAGTTTAATTCTCTCCAGTGTTTTTCGGCCCGAGGTGGCGCCTAGGAGGTGAGCGTGCCAACTCGCATATCTCCCGCCGGAAGGTACGCTGAATTAGCAACAACTTCCGCACCTCGCCCTCATGGGTAGCCACTTTCGGTACAACAGATCATTTCAGAGGACAAAGAAGGGTTCGCGGTGTGGAACCGTCCGCTGGTGAGCTGTTAGGCAGAACAACCGCATTCCGGGCAAAGCGCAGGGAATCATCATTCCACTGTTCCCTCTTAAAGGAGGCTGGCGTGGACCGAAACTGATGGTCCAGGCCGCCGAGAGGTCTTGTGGCCTGGGCCTGGGAAGAGTTCCCTGGCTAGTCCCTTCCCGCGGAGTCTTCGGGTCAAGGTCCGTGGCCAGGAAAAGTCCCCGAGAAACACCAGCGCCGCTAGGGCCTGCTCTTGTGCACGGGCGTGGAGGCCGCGGGGGGGGTGCCTTTTCCCCCTCATCACTAGATCCAACAGGCCCGGGGCGCGAATGGCTTACCGCTGATTCTTTTAGACCAGTCTTGTCCCAAAATCACTGGGAAGGGGGTTCGGTAACACAGCGACCGTCATTTGGGTTGGTTCCCCCTTCCAGGTGACATAACAGTGAGCGGAACGATAGGACCTAGTCCCCCCATGCACACAAGTGACCAACAAACGCTGGTTTAACCACTGTTGCGGTAAGACAAAGCGGCGACAATGGTAATGTTGCTGCGGAATCAAACAAAGCTACCACGGCGTGCCCATTTAGCAACACCACTCCCGTGTTCGGACTCGCCAAGGGATGCGGCGGGATACAATACCTCTCCGGCGGCGTCCAGGTACAGTCCATAGGCTCCGGGCGATGTTGTGGGGCAGGTTGGTAGAAGGTGGCCGGTCTCGCCACACTTGAAACAGCGCGGGCGGTCCCCGCTTCTCTCTGGCTCTTGCTGGCGCTTCTGCAGCGCGTCGAGAGGGCTCGGGTGGCCGCCCGTCCCTGCCGGTTCCCGCGAGCAGGCTTTTCTGACCCCCCAAGTCGGAGGACCGCCAGCTGACGCTCCAGGACGTCTAGGAGGCCCGACATGTTTTGGTAGGCGTGTCCCCGGACCTGCTGGGCGAGGGAACTGGGCATGGCATTGACCAGGCCTTCACAGGCCACCTGCTCGACCACTTTCCGCCCCTGGGGTCCCTCTGGCCGTAGCCAGCGCCCCATCTTGCCCCAGAACTCGAACGCCTGGGCGCGAGCAGGCTTTTCGGGTCAAAGACCCAGTTCCGCCATTCGCCGCCTGCTGGCCCGGGCTAATGCCGTAGCGGGCCAGTATTTCGGGCTTGAGGAGGTCGTAATTAGCGGCCTCCTCCTCAGGAGGGTCATAATAGGCCAGCAGCTGGTCCTTCAGATATGGCGCCAGGATGGACGCCCACTGACCGCTGCCACTCGCTCCGGTGGCCGTCCTCTCAAACATTCCCAGGTAAGCGTGGAGGTCCTCCGAAGGGCCCATCGGTACTAAAGGAGGAGGCGGCTGCCTGGGCGGGAGTCTGGTCTCGCCTTGGGCTTCTACTAACCTGGCCTCGTGGCCTCCAGCTCCCGGGTGGTGGCGGCTTGCGCCTGCTGCAGCGCTGGAGCTGGACGTTCATTGCTTGTAGCACAGTGTTGAGGTCCTGTCCCTCCGTCATCTCGGGATCTCTGTATCCTGCCGACTACGCCAATTGTAAAAGGACCGAGGAGACAGCAATAAGGGTTGGGGTTTTCCTGCCCCGTATATTGTACAGATAATATCCAACAGAAAGAAAAAAGGTCATAAGTATAAACTAAACAGTTCATAACGCGACGCCGTCTCCTGGCGTCGCGGCCATTTTATAGGGGTGGAGCCGGAAGTGAAGGACAGCTGGGAAGGACCGCAAGGGAGGATGGGAAGGATGACGTCAGGGCAAGATGGCGGAGGAAGGGCGGAAGTACGCACTGCGGTCAAAGCAGGCCTATGGTGCTGGAAGGTCTCTTTTCTATAAGGAAGCAGAGGGAGAAAGTTAATACCCGCCATTCCCTGGCGGAATGTTTTCCCAGGTGTTCTCGAATCAGTCCGCGGCCTCCTAATCGCCGTGCGTGACAAAATATATATATATATATATATATATATATATATATATATATATATATGACAGCAACACTCATAACATTGACAAAACAATTACATTGACAATCATTTTACGTTATCTTTTAAAATGTTTCGTTTTCTTTTTCATAACTTCTTTAACACACTACTTCTCCGCTGCGAAGTGCGGGTATTTTGCTAGTTCTCAATAAGTCACAAGCAGTCAAGTTAAATAACCGCAATAATTCATTTAAACCATTATTTATTTTTAAATTATTTATTTTAAAAAGAGAGCTAATAAATGTACTAATTTGATGATGAGGCCAATATGATGCATGTCCTGTTTGCTGTTGGAGCTTTTGTAGTATAGTTTGGATGAGTCAGTCCTTCTTGAGCTGAAGTAGAACTGGTAGAGTGGGTCCTGTAGACGCAAGTAAAGCATGCACTCTGTTCTCAGGCATCAACCCCAGCAAGCCATTTTCAGAACTTGTTCACAGGCCCGCCGCCAGGGGGGGGACAAACAGGCCTCTGGTCCGGGGCTCTAACGAAAGGGGGCCCCTTCACGCTTGATTCTTTTTATGCTGATGTGCACGTAGATATATATTCAGACAATTATTCAAGTTACATGTCATAAAAAATAAATCATTTAGCTTACAACAATACAAGTGAGTGTTTTAATAGCCGCACGCTCCACTCAAGTAGACATCGTGCTCGTGTCGTGTGAAGCACGCTTCTCAAAGACAAAGGAGAGCCGACACCGACGTCCTTGAGCTTGACGTTGACTAGTATGTTTGTTGCACAGGGTACGTGGATAATGGATTGACTTCGCCGCTGTAATTGAATACTTCCGCTTCACACACACAGGCACTGTTCTGTCTCAGACAACAGCGATATTGTTGTGCACTATCATGTATGTTGATGTGTATGGTGTAGCAGAAGTCCATCTCTGTAGTTTGATAATTCATTCGCTTGGGTGTTTGTTGCTTTTAAAGCAGTGACGAGTGTGCGTTGGTTTTGTGTGTATCACTAAAGATTCTGGATCAATCGGATTTTTTGAAAACTTTGAAGTTTGATACAGCAACTTACCATACTGATTGTACACCATGTAGATAACCCTAACCGTTAGTATATATTAAAATGTTCAGATGTTACTCCTATTCATTGCATTGGTATAATTGTACTGTTACACGTTAGGTAATAAATAGGCCTCTCTCTTTAATGTATTGTTTCAAGTCCCCTACGAGCTTCCGTTAGCACTGGCTTTCCTTCTCGCAGTCAAACTTTGATGTGCGAGAAGGCTTAACTCATTAAGTATGGTATTCATAAATGCAGCATTGTCGCTGTCGGATTAACTACATTTCGATCATTTTGCATATGTATTTGAAGGTTTTGGCATGTGGGGACCCAGGGGAAGGCAGAGGGGCCCAAATATTTCTGGCGGCGGGCCTGCTGTTCAGGACGTTGAACAACTGGACGGTGACGGTGAAAACTGTGAAGTGGCAGGCAGGTATGAGAAACGAATGGGTCATCTCAAAACATGTCCACAAAAAGAGAGACAGGTAGTGATATTGGCTTAAATAGTCTGTAGAGAGGTATTGAAATGCATGTTCACTACAGAAGCAGACTTTCCTGTACAGGGTATTATCCTATAGGTCCACTGTTTGGGGGGTGGATTACTCCTTGGAAGGGTGGATAAACTTCTGTGGAGGAGGATTTAGATGTCATTGTCCATGTTGGAACAACTGACATAAATAAAGGCAGGCGCTGGCTATCAGGACTTGTAGCACATCCAGTTAAGGCTGGAGCCTGATCTCTCTGCACCCCCTGGCAGCGCAATTGGGACCCAACAGTTCCCATAGTGCCCTATGGGAATCAAGGGTACTACCGCTACCCAGGGGATAATGCCCCATGCAGGCTATCCTCCCAGGCTACATGTGTACTGTATCTATACTAATAAAAGGCAAAGCCCTCACTCACTCACTGACTCACTCATCACTAATTCTCCAACTTCCCGTGTAGGTAGAAGGCTGAAATTTGGCAGGCTTATTCCTTACAGCTTACTTACAAAAGTTGGGCAGGTTTCATTTCGAAATTCTACGCATAAGGGTCATAACTGGAAGCTATTTTTCCCCATATAATGTAATGGAGTCTTGAGTTGGAGATGGCCGCGGGGGGCGGAGTTTCGTGTGACATCATCACGCCTCCTACGTAAGTACGTAGAGCACAAGGAAGAACTCCAAACAGCGATCAGCACAAAACGCCATTTCACAATTGAGAAGGCAGAAAAACATTATGAAGCAAATGATGCATACAAGCATATTCATAAGTACAGCTACTGCGGAAACAAAGCACGGCGTGAAACGTAAGTTTATATTAAATTAAGTTCATAGGCTACCACTAGCGTTTGTAATTTAGTGCCTGCCCATATAAGGCCGTCCATCAGCGGCAATCCAATACAAACACTGCCGGTAAATATTCACGTGTGAAGGACTGTGCTTATGCAGAGGAAGATGAGATGGTCAGGGTGGTGTTTGGCACAAACTCATTGAAACTGCGAGAGAAAGTTTTAAGTGCCGGGTCTTAGCTGACATTACACGAGATGGCACCAGTACAGCTGGGAACCTTCGATGCAAGAACACCAAGCGGCTCACGTGAACTGACGCAGTGCACAGACAAAAAGCAACAGTTCCAAAGAGTGCTGAACAAAAACCGAATTACACAATTGAGAAGGCAGCAAAAAAATATGAAGCATCTTATACATAGAATAATATTCAGAAGTGCAGCTACTGCGGAAACAAAGCACACGGTGGAAAAAGTGAATGTCCTGCTAAAGGAAGACAGTGTAAAAAAAAAAAAAACGTGCATGCAGTTTGTCACATCACAGATAAAAAGGAAGACGAGCTGTTTATTGGTGCAGTAAGGAACTAATTGATGAATGAAACCTCTTATCTTTACAACGATTGACAAACACGGAATGTAACTTGAACACATCCTACAAATACGAGCCTGATTGAAAGAAATAATGATAATCAAATCCTTGATGACAGCAACATTCAATAACACTCACAAAACAATTACTGTATATTGACAATCATGTTACGTTATTTTTAAAATGTTCCCTTTTCTTTTTCATAACTTCTACTTCTCCACTGCGATACACGGGTATATATATAAATGTATATATATAACCCGATCTACAATACATACTTTAGCATAGACAAGCCACACGCTGTGGCTAATTGTAGAGTCTTAAGCCTCTAACGCCGACATTCGAGGTTCGATTCCCGAGGGGGTGTACTGACTATGTACGCGCGCTACCCGATTCATTTTACCTTCGCATCTCCTTGGTTTGGGACGTATGAAAAAATATTAGGTTAACGCAGAATCATGTTATGTTATTTTTAAAATTTTCCCTTTCTTAGCACAAGCACAGTTGAGAAGCTTCGATACATGTACTCCATAACGCGTTAAAAAATAACGCATTTAATCACACTTTCAATTCCAAGCAAACGGGAACTTTTGTCAATGCATGATTTCCTGGTATATCCATTACACTGATGCACACATCACAGCTACAAAAATGTTAGAGTCGGAATAAAGCGCGTTCCTACGACTGATCATTTCGACTACCCAAGGAAAGCCTTGATAAAAGCATGGTTTTGTGCACACTGAAAAGCAAGCAAAATTAGATGCATTACAGAAAGCGGACTTTGTGGCTCTTACTGGGGATCATTGGACTTCCGTGACCGTTAGTAATTCTAAATACATCTAATTACAAAATGTTCAATGATCACACTGTTTTAGCCTAATGTACAAAATAATTTTGGCTAATGTTACTCAGAGTTTAAAGAGTAAGCTGGTCAAATTACCTTTTATGTTTCTGACTTATTTTTTTAAGAAGAAAAACTGCACTTTATGGTGAAATTTTGGTTATTATTATTTAAAGACAATACTATTCTGAAAATGTACTTAAAGTACTTAAACTACCACTTTATTTTTAAGTCTGCCCAATTTTAACCAGGGATGATATTTTTGTTTCTGTTTTGAATTCAAATGCAGTTTAAAGGCTTTTTTTTTTCAGAAATTAAAACGGCTTCAGTTTACAATGTTCATGTCCATGTCTATTATTTGATTCTGTCGCCCACTAAAACCGTTTTAAATAAAAAAAAAAAAAAACATTTGCGATTTGGGGCAAATTTACGTGTCTTGATTACATACGATTAATCAAGATTAATTCTTACACAGCCTCTAATTAATTGGATTAATTTTTTTAATCGAGTCCCACCCCTAATATATATATATATATATGTAGATTTGTATATATATGTGTATATACAGTATATATGTAGATATGTATATGTTGTATATACAGTATGTATATATGTGTGTGTGTATATATACAGTATGTGTATGTATATGTATATGTATATATATGTATGTGTGTATATGTATATATATATATATATATATATATGTGCATATATATATATATATATGATGTGCATATATATATATATATGTGCATATATATATATATATATATGTTTATATGTGTATATATATGTTTATATATGTGTCTGTGTGTGTGTGTGTGTGTGTGTGTATATATATATATATATATATAAACATATATATATACACATATAAACATATATATAAATATATATATATATATACACACAGCAACACTCATATCAATGACAAAACAATTACATTAACAATCATCTTACGTTATTTTTAAAATGTTTGCTTTTCTTTTTCATAACTTCTTTAACACACTACTTCTCCGCTGCGAAGCGCGGGTATTCTGCTAGTATATAATAGACAAACAAAATGTGTTTACTTTAAAAAGTCTTTCGTGGAGATAAATGGTTTTCATTTTAGAATTCAGCACTCAAAAATGTATAAAGATCACATGAAGTTATCAAAACTGCCCCCACAAAATATATGTTTGGAATTTCAAGTCATGCCCTTAATCTGAAAGCATTTGTTGGGCAGCTTTATTCAGCCTTCTCATAGGTGTTGATGTAGAGTTAACAAATGCCACAATTTACCTTTTCCCTCAAAAAGTAATTTTTCAGGTCATTTTTTTGTTTCTCAACTTTTATTATATAAAACACATTTCTTAAAAATATATCAACCTATGAAAAATTATTTCTTTCGGAAATGGATGGGGGAGCAAACACTTTTTGGATACAAGGACTAAGCTAGAAAACCCCATGCCTTCCTTCCTTTATTTTTATTCTGTTTACAAAAATTCATTGTCAAATGTTCTCCAAAATGATTAAAACTGATTTTCAACCCACTTTAATCAAGTCTTCAGTGTTTTCATTTTTAAAATCACCTGATGCACTATGAAGACATAAAAGAGCAGGGCTAACTGGCAGAGCCTGCTAGGAAAGGCTGCGTTAAGTCATTTGTCATTTCATGGACTCTCTACATGTATGGGCCAGCCCTGCCTAGCTAGTCCTCCATCTACTTATTCCTATTGGTGCGGCCAAGGATTACGCAGAGGGCCTACAATTCGGTAGTATGTAAATTTTTAAAAGTGAAGAAATGCAGTTTTTCAGGTTGCAGCCAACATATCTCATTAGTAGTAAAGGGCACCATCAAACAAACATAAAAATAGGAGATTTCGAAAACAATGACAAAACACTACGTTACCTGGAAGAGGACACATAATCAGGAAGATATTAAGGGAGGTAGAAACAAATCCACTGAAGAACTGCAGATGTTGATTACACCTTAAAGTCGCCATGTCTCCAAATTAAATTGTTAAGAGCATGCTGACAGTTAATTTGCAAGAGCTGCTGCCAACGCTTCCTTTTAATACTTGACCAGCAACATGTTCAAACCCAATTCTCATCTGTGTGCCTCAAGGAAAATGTAGCAAAGATGGGTACATTTGAAATGTAAAGCTTTATAAAATGTTCACATTACTAATGTGTAACTATAAAAAAATGAAAGTCAATGTTACTTTATGGGTTACACTCGTTAAAAAAATAACCAAAGAAATCTTTGCTAGCTTTTTGATTTTAGAAGTTGTGCTTTCACACTATGCATACAGGCACATTGTTCATTACATTATAAAGTGTTTTTATAGGACTGAACTTTGTAGCTTGTTCAATGCACTGCATATAGCTATTTGCTATTCAGCCTTAACAACAAGAGCAGAAACGAAAACAAGAGAAGGGTAATACTCCTTCAGATCTGCCATACTTACATTTCTTTTCTTCAATTTGTGGCACTCGTCTGTTCTCTTAATATTTTTTACAAATTTTCCTGCCGTTAACTGATAATTAACACGGGCGAGCATTTTTAAATTCCCACAATAAAGTAATCCGTCTTTAAATTTTAAAACACAAATTAGGCTGAAACCTATGTTTATTAGAAAACAAATCTGACATCTAGTGCCAATATATCAATCAGCTTAGCATGGTTAATGAACTTACTGTTTTATTAGAAAATGTCAGCATATTCCAAAACACATTCTTTTTGGTTCAGATCTCCTACTGAATCATTTTCTCTAGAGAAGAGAAATTGGGCTGTTTCTGAAGTAGCATGGAAAACATCATTCAGATTTATAGTGTTACTACATGACATTTTGAATTTTTAGATTGTGAAACAGTATTAAAGAATGAAACAGAACTGAATGTGTATATATGAAATGTGTCCTACCACTTTTGTATCTACTGAAATACAGGGAAAAATAACCATAAAACTAAATCTATGCAGAATAAAAAAACATGCAGTCCACTCCTCCTTCTGCAATGCTCAAGATGAGGATGCTTCTCTTGTTCTTTGCAAAATAAGGTCCTAGTTTGGGGTATTCGCTGCAGAGCAAACAGACAGTTTGAAGCTTTGCTTCATGGCAGTGTTCCACTTGCCCTACTGAAGGTTAGAACAAAATTCAATCTTGAGCAGCTCAGAACCCTACAATACTCACAACGACATAACTATACGCAGTAATACTGTAATTAAAACGTTTACCAACAATTCTGTGAATCAGAAAGTACCATGATATTTTCAGATACTTGGATGACAAAAGTGAGCTCTTTCTGCTTCTTGATTGTTGTGAAATGTTGTTAGCTTCTTTTGTAATCACTTATTTTTTCCATGTGAGCGAGATCTAATGCTTGAGTGCACACACTCATTAGTGGACAGTGCTGAATATAAGAAATTGAAATTGAAGCAAATGGATTTAATGAAATGCAAGTGTCATATCTGACTAAACATGAACTCTTCATCCACTAAAAAGGTAAAAACTCAAACCCACCATGAAATGTTACAGAATACAAGTAATGCTGGTTCTGGGCTTCTTGTTAAGATCACATTCTTATTTACCCTCAACAGAAAGCTTTTAAACTGGTTGCAAAAAGGACACTCCGGAATAACAATGATTTTGCAATATACTCTACTTTTGCTGAAGCCGAGTAAAATTGAAAACCCTGTGTGCTGAATTAAAGGGCCCATAAGCACAGGCCCAAGGATATCTAGAAAACAAAACAACTTTCTTCATACAGTACTGGTCCAAGATTTTGGCAAACATTTTTTTCGAAAGGTTGCATAAACACTAAGAAAAAAAAAAGGGGACCCTGTGAAGAAATGAGTACTACGGTAATTTACATACATTTATTTAAACATAATAAAAATGCTGTCATTTTCCTTGTTTTGGACTTCAGAGATCATAACTTGTGCTGTTTATTTTGTAAACATTATTTGTTTTATTAAGGGTATGACATAAGTGGGCTGAAAAGCTATTTCAAAATATGACAAGCAAGTGTTCCATTTGTAAGTAATTTATTTTATCAATTTGGGACATACTTTCTAATTACCCACAGAAGCCACTGTTTCAGAATTGTATACAAAATGTCCATAAGAAATGGATTTAATACTTGCAGCCTGGTCCACATGTAATGTTTATTGATGTAATGAAACAATACATTTAGTGTCAGAAGCAACCACAGACAGTAAGAAGGTGACTGAACAGAAGATCCATACTCCACAACCACACAAGAAAGGTCTAACTGTAACTATTTTGAAAAATGTTAAAATAAAACTGCATCACATTTGGTTATTACCCTAATGATGTCATCAGCCATAAGGAGCATTAAAAAGGGGACATTTAGAGGAACTTAAAAACTATGCATTTGATAACACATTGAGAAACCTTTAACACTTTTGCTCGATTTGTCATCTATACCACGCCGATTAAGCGCAACATTACATTCTTTAGTTACACAAGTATTAAGCATGAAATTTTCACAACTACAAGAAAGATTTGGTTGAGGTCAAGCAAATGACTATTGTAAATATTTAAAAAAAATCTGTAATTTCAGTAAATATGCATTTTGAATTATCAGAAATGAAAGCTGTCGAATGACTACAAATTAGGCAGTAATTTTATTCTAACTGATAAACTGAATCGGAAAGAAATTAAACAAAATGTGAATTAATCATTCCAGGCTTACATGTTTTCAGTAATATACAGTATAAGAAACAACAGAAGAAAAATAAATTGCTGAATCTTCCTTTAAAAGTAGTTTAAAATGCTGAATATTGCATGAACTGCTGGTATAGTTTAAGAAAATATATATTGTGTGAATGAGGCTACAATGCACTGCTGGCAAAGCATTCTTTTTGAAAAGACTGAGAAAATGAATGTAAGTCAACCAAGATAAAGAAAATGAATGGTATGTCAACCAGCTAGCAACAACAAAGCTGATCTGCAGACAAACACTGGTATTTACAAACCAAAACCGGGTCACCAAGGCAGTTGTCACTTTCTCTGCACCATTAGCTTTCAAGCTATTCAAAGTTTCAAGCTGTCACTAAAAGAGCATCATATCCATTGTTCTGTCAAAAATGCGAGTATTAAAAAAATAAAAATGTACTGGGAATTAGAATGCATCTGCTAAAGTAAGTGGATGCAGCATTGTAGCCCAGCTTCTAAAATAATCATATATAGAAAATATAAATAGACACATTTTGGTGATTCTTCACCATTGTCCTAGATTGCACTTAGCACTGTGTGCTCAATTCACTTGATCCAGAGCTCTGAGAAGTTCTTCCCCCTGTAGCAAGTTCTGTCTGCCTTGGAGGGGAGCATTTACTTCACAATCGTAGCGGGTGAGCTGTGGTAATCCACTGCTTTCAAAGGAGCTGGCCAGTAGTCGACTTGCCAAGTCTGTAGTAAGAAAAAGCATGGAAATTGTAATCTAACATTGATATTTACGATCTGTATTAAAAAAAAAAAAAAATCCAATACTGCCCCCATTAATGGTGTTTCGCTATTGACAAATTTAGTATCTTGAAATAAGAACTAGAAAAAAAACAAAAAAGTACTTTAAGTTTGTATTAAATGTACATTTTATTTATATTTGCATGCAGTATTAAAGTCTTACATTTTTATTCACTTTAGAGTACTTCCCAAAAGCAGCTACATAAAAGGAAAATAGATAACTACTACTACTGCTACTGCTACTACAAATCAAGAGTTTTTATGTATATGAAAACTACTGGATGTACCCTAAATCAACAACAAGGTGCAAACAAATGAAGCTGTATTAACCAAATGAATAATGCTACCAAAGCCCCCTACTACACTGGCACTGTCACTGTTTGACAGCAAGCACTTGATAATGAGTAGTGTTTTTAAATATAATATAATGTCATTTTTTTCATGCATTTTCATTGCTGAAGCATATAAGTAGCTTTTCTTGTGGTAAGCAGTGCCCTTTATTTTCATTTTAATTCATATAAATGCTTCTAAACATAACATTTTCATCTAATTACTAGATTTCCAAGCCGTACTTGGTTGATATAAAATTTAGATATAACTCTACCATACTGTATCTTTTTTTAAAAAAAGCTGTAAAGCAAATCCCACCTGTTGGCAACAAAATGATTGTTTTGTGTTTGGGAGCCACCTTTTCGCTTGCTTTGCATGCTTTGGCTCTTTTCCATGCTCCCACAGAGTCTTCTGTAACAGGTAACACAGAACCCTGACAATATAAAAGGCTTGAATTAAGCAATTATTTTTAAAAGCTTTCTTCATCTACCCCATCTCAACCAATTCATAACATACATGCATAAAACATTTGAAAAAAGGAAACCACTGAAATATCAGGAAAATTGAAAGAAACATACGATTTCAAGTGCTTTGGAAAGTGAATCCGCAATTTGAAGTTTTCTCTTCCTCTGAGCACACGTCCTGGGGCTCAATTCTTCATCCAAAGTGCATATCCTAGGTTAAGAATATACAAAATATTTTTTTTTTTAGTTTACATAAATGTTTCCTTTAAAAATTTAACTCAGACAATTATATATATACTTAATTTGCTTACGTTTTGCCCAGTAGTGTTTGTATGGAGGACTGGTTACAGTGCCGGTCCAGTTTTTCTGCAGATGGAGAATTATTCAGCAATGATGCCGCTTCATTGGTTTGTATACTGAAGGAGGAATCTGATAAACTCTGAACATTGTGAATCATATGGAGGGGAGAGACTGTTCTTAGCAGAGGCTTGGTATTCTTTTCCACTGTGTTTAACACAAATGTTTCAGTATTTGAGTTGGAACTGGCAGAAGTCTCTGCAGGCTGGAAAAGACTGTTCATGTTTTCCATAATTAGAGGATTTGACGGTAAAGATTCCATTGGAGACATCTGGTCCATTGTCCGTAACTGGAAATCATCATCCATTGGTATATAAGGAGCTAGCATTTCCAAATCTAAGTCATCACCTGCCTGTTCAGACAACAGATAGATATTTTATTAGCTACCGTAATGGTTGTTTTACACCAATTTAAACATATTTCAATAATGTAGCTTATTCTGCAAGACACATTATTTCCTTGGCCTGAATGTCTTTTAACAGTGTAAATTTTAAATCTATGCTATTACCTGAGAAACAAATGATGTCTTAGCTTCAGTGTCAATAGCAAAGAGCTTCTCCACCAGATCCAATTTAAACTCTGAGGAAATATCACTGTCAACTTCAAAGCTGTAGTCGACTGGACTGTTTGGCTGCAGGTAACAGAAAAGACTTCCATAAAGTACGATACATACGAGGAATAAGTCAACATGAAATATATTGACTGGAGAACTGAATATTGTCTAAAGATTCTTATAATCTGCATTCAACAAGAATTCTGTTGACCAAGGCAAGCAAATTACAAATATTACTAACATTAGAGGATACTTATTACAATATTTTTGTAACATGAAACTTTCCTAATGGAATGGGCTAGGCATTTTGTGGCTAATTTCTAAATTTAATAGTGGATATTATGCACTATTTAAGAAAAACTCTGTTGCTGTAAACAAATTTCCTATTACATTCTTTCAAAGACATTTATAAAATATCTTGTGACTTTTATACATTATTAATTAAGCAAAGGCTTCTGACAGCAAATAACTTACATATATTTAAACTATTACTAAAATGAGCAATTTGTGAAATTATTAACTGCAAAGTTCATATTCACAACAGACACTAAGGAAGTCGCTTCATCTGACTGTGCATTGGTAGTTAGAGACCGACAGAAACATTTCACTGTATAAAGATAGATTACAAAATAAAATTACCCCAGGAGAGCTCTGTGTGCTACTTTGTAATGATGAACTAGTTCTTGAATTGTGAATTTGTGGAATGGAGAATGAAAGTTCTAAAGGCTCTGCGTTTGTTTCCATCTTTACAGCAACCTCCAGATTTAGAGCTGGATCATGGCTACTCCGAAGTGGTTTTACAGTTTCTGCTGACGAGACAGGTGACATAAGCATCTTCTCATTGGGTGAAGGTAACATGACATCATTGTACAGTGGAACTTCCTCAAATGATGACATCTCTGATTCTATAGGAAGAAAAGATATGTTTGAAAGGACACTGGATCTTCAAAATCAGGATCACATCAATCAATTATTCAGTACATAAAATAACACATATATGTTCAAGTTCAAGTACTTTATTGTCATTGTGTAACACAAAAAAATTACTTAGACAGCCCCAAGGTGCATGTAAAGAAAAGTTAAATAATTCCAAATATACAGTGTCATATACAGTGATAAGTGATCAAGTAACCAGAGCCAATTACTGTTCAAAGTACAGCAGCATAAATTGTTATTGCGCCTGTTAATGAATAGTACATTACATATTCTATATTGTATTACATTAGTATATTGCACATTACCAATATAGCTTATTGCACATGTTAAATTAAAATGATCTGAGACTGAGGAGATTCAGAGTTCAGAAAGTTTATGGCAGATGGGGAAAAGCTATGAAATATATTAAATATATGATGGTATAAACAAAAAAAATAGAAAATAGGTTTTTAGCCATACCAACATTATGATACTGAGCAAATGCAAGTATCTGTACTTTGTCAGGGATGCCAGGGGCAACGACCCGGTCGGGACGCCGTGAGGGACCAGAAGAGGGTCAAAAGCCCACCCTGGATCACGTGGGGGCCGCCTTCCTGGATGCTCTGGGGGCCACGGGTACAGGGCATGGAAGCTCCACCCTGTAGGGGCCCGTGGTCACCGCCAGGAGGCATCCCAATGCCTTGGGGACCTGTTACCCCAGCACGGAAGTGGCGGAAGTGCTGGGGGGAAGATTTAGGACGGCACCCGGAGAGCTGCCGGGAGGACAGCCGGCACTTCTGCCACGCTGGAGCCTGGCCAAGGGAGGAATGCCGGGAACACCTGGGGCTCATCCGGGGACTGCATAAAAGGGGCCGTCTCCATTCATTCAGTGTTGGAGTCGGGAGGAGGCAGGACGAAGCACAGAGGAGGTGTGGAGGCGGCCCGAAGAGAGGCATTTGTGGCCAGGACTGTGAATTGGGGGTTTGTGCACTAACTGGACTGTTTCTGAGTGACATAATTATTGTAAATATTGTAAATAATAAACGTGTGGTGGTGATTAAGAACATATCTGCCTGTCTGTGTCCGGGTCGGCTCCACAACTTTCATATTGTAAATACAACTAGAAGAAAAGACATGTTTGAAAGAACATTGGTTCTTCAAAATCAGGATCAAATCAATCACAAAGTAACACACATATGAAGGCATAAACAAAAAAAAATAGAAAATAGGTTTTAGCCATACCAACATTATGGCACTGAGCAAATTCAAGTATCTATACTTTCATATTGTAAATACAACTAGACTAGATTAATTAGCTGGGGAAATCAATCTCAAATATTTAACTGCAACCAGTTTAAAATTAATGAGTACAAATGTTCCAATGCATAAATGACAAATGTTGTAGTTTATGAACATGCTTTTGCTATATATATTTAAATGCAGGTTTACAAAACCAACCTGTAGTGCTGAAGTCCAAAGAAATTATGGTGTCTCCTGCAGCAGGGGCCAACACAGTCAAGGCCTCTGGTTCTTCCTTTAATTTATCAAATAAACTGTCACCATCACCTTCTGGTACTGTCTTGCCAGTGACTTTAACAGTTTCCAGTTCAGGGTCTTCAATTGCTTTCACTGGAAGAGTTTCTGTCTGACTCAAAGAAAAGATCAAGTCCTTTTCAACCACACCACTGTAAAAATATAAAATATATAGTGTAAGTTTATGTAAAGTCACGGATAAATGTGCCTTTTGTAAACATGTAACTACTAAACGTTTATCATTTTGGACACTGTATCTGAGGCATGATTATGACTTAAAAAATATTTATATAAAGATGCATGCAAAGCGCAATCCCCCTCTGGAAAAGAGAGGCTGCAAAAAAAAAAAAAAAAATTAAGATTCACTAAAAATCACAACTAAAAGAAATCATCAAGTATGACAAAGAATTATTTTTAAATATTCATTTATGTACATTCTGTACTAAATACTTTCTGGTAAGCATTGTGGAGAGCCTAAAAAAGAAGTCTATGGGGAAAAAAAAAAACAACTAACATCTATTTCTTTACAAAAAGATTACGCAAGATTAAAAGATTTATTTAGTTCAATTTAATTTTGTATTACATAATATGCATCAACTTATAAAGAAGTGGTACATTAACATCATTATCTGCATACATCTATGTTGAGCATGTGTCTCATGTCATAAGCAGCTTACTAATCTTCCAAGTGGTGGCTCTGAGGCTAGGCAAGGGATCTGTGCCAGCAAGGTTGCTGGTTCAAATCGCATAAACGGCAGAAGTGATTCCACTCCACTGGGCCCTTGAGCAAGGCCCATAATCTGCAATTGCTTCATCTTAGGTATGACATTAATCTGCATCTAGCACTGCAAGCAGGTCCACCAACTTACCGGGAAAACTTGGGGGTTGGTGGTAGGATTGGCACTTGAGCCACCATAAAAATACCTCACACTTTTCCAGTGTGGTGCTGAGGTGTCACCTGCTGCACTGGGTTCCCAATCCAGGTGGTTCCTTGAGGGGTGCATGTAGCAATGCGCTATAAGTATAGCGCATGCTCCCAACCTTTAGTCAAGTCAACAGTTGCTAATACAACATCTTCCTTTCAAAGAAATTGTCATCTTGGCCACTACACTACTCAAAGACCAGAGTTGGAACAATGCAGTAAAACATCCTCTTTTCTACAAACCATCATGAAAATTGTTTAATAATAAACAGTGGAAGGACTTTAGGCAGCAAAGTTCACCTTGTCATGGTTAATGACAAAAACAACAATATCTGATTATTTAAAACAATAGCATTTTCTAATTTTTTTTTTAACCTACAGCAAACACACACTCATCTTTAAACATTTTAGGGGACATTAAGGATTAATGAATATGGTCTTTCAAATGTAAAAACACTTGGAATATTACATTAATTGTTAATATCTTGACCCCACCAAATTTATAGCAAACCTTGTAAGTTCATACCACTATAAAATCTGGTCAAGGACACATTGATAACCTGCTAAAAAATGTCTATAAATTCAATTTTTTCAACATTTTCAAATGTGCAGTTTCCTGCATTTCATAACATCCACCTTTATTAAAAAAATCTAAACAAGGCACTGAAAACAAACAAATAATGCACAAGTCAGTTAATGTTTTTGCCTACCTCAGGACATAGTTGACACATACGATGCATTGTGGTTGAGAATTCTTGGAGTTGTAGATAACTGTTGCCTGAGTTTCAACCCAAACATAACCACCATTCTTTGCCAACATTCGGTACTGTCCTGTTGTAGCCTGTCCTTTGGCAAACACTGCAAATACAGGAGGTGTTCATTTTTTAATTCTTAATTTATGTTCTATTAAAGCGCTTACAAGCCATGCAAAAACAGACAATATAATTTTAGTACAAGGGGCCTATTAAACACTTCCAGTGCTTAGTGTTATACATAATTTAAAAACATTATGGAAGAACTCACTAGGATCCATAATTATTTAAAATAGAAGTGTAAAATACTCAAATTGTCACAGAAATTAATTGCTTAAAACGAAAAATACTGTCACATATAATTTACTGCAAAGAACACAATGAAAGACTCAAAACTATACCAGTTAATAAATGCTTACAGTTGTGATGTGTTTTTGTCAGATGGTCAGAGTCCATTGCATGGTAATATTCATATACAGAGCGCCCCAGCAGGTCTTCAGGTTGATAACCCATTAACTCAGTAATTCTGTAAAATGTGACAGAAATTTCAGTGAAAAACAGCAAACATAAAAAAAACATAAAAAGAATTTGACAACTCAAATACAGTCAAAGTAAAAAATATGTGAACCGTTTGGAATTATCTGGTTTACTGCATGAATTGGCCATAAAAAGTAGTCTGATCTTCATCTAAGTCACAGGTACTGATATACACAATGAGCTTAAGCCAATGACACACAAAAAATTCTACTCTTTCATGTCTTTATTTTACAAATGCATTCAACGTTCACAGTGATAATGGAAAAAGTAAGTGAAAGAAATTAACTGGTTGAGCATCCTTTGGCAGCAATGACCTCAACCAGGCGCTTCTTGTAACTGCAGATCAGACCTGCACATTGTTGGGGGGTTTTGTGGGGGGGGATTTTAACCTATTCTTCCCTGCAGAACTGCCTTAACTCTTTCATATTTTTTGGTTGTCTTCTGTGTATGGCTCTCCAAGTTATTCCACATTGAGATGTGGGCTCTGACTGGGCCACTCCAAAAGGTGGAGTTTGTTCTTCTGAAGCCATTGTGCTGTAGATTTGCTGTGATGTTTGGAGTCATTGTCCTGTTGCATCACCCAACCTCTTCTGAGCTTAAGCTGACGGACACACACACACCACCACATTATCCTGGAGAATTTATTGATAAACTTGTAAATTCATTTTCCCGTCAATGATGGCAAGCTGTCCAGGCGCTGATGCAGCAAAGCAGGCCCAAACCATGTTTCCTCCACCATACTTTACTGTAGGGATGAAGTTTTGATGTTGATATGCAGTGCCCTTTTTACGCCAAATGAAGTTCTGCTTGTTCCTCCCAAATAGTTCAATTTTGGTTTCATCACTCCGCAAACCATTTTCCCAGTACCGTTGTGGAGTGTCCAAGTGCTCTTTCGCAAACTTCGGGCATTCAGCAATGTTCTTTTTTGATAGCAGTGGCTTCCTTCTTGGTGTCCTGCCATGGACTCCTTTCTTGTTCAATGTTTTGCGTATAGTTGACTCATGAACAGAGATGTTAGCCAGTTCTAATGACTTCTTCAAGTCCTTTGCTGCCACTCTAGGGTTCTTCTTTACGTCATTGCTGACTTTGTGTTGTGCTCTTGGGGTCATCTTGGCAGGGCGCCCACTTCTAGGCAGAAAAGCCACAATACCAAATTGTCTCCATTTATAGACAACTTGCCTAACAGTAGACTGATGAATATCTAAAATGACTTTGTAACTCTTTCCAGCCTTATGTAGATTAACAATTCTCGATCATAGCTCTTCAGACAGTTCTTTTGTGCGAGGCATAATTCCCATCTGGATATGCTTCTTGTCAAAAGCTCAAAGTCAAACTTTAGTGTTTTTTATCAATCACAGTAATTCTAGGCCACACCTCTGAACTCTTTTCATTAAATGGACTCCAGGTGTGCTAAATTCTGACTGCAATGAGCTTTATAAAAAGTCATTAGCTTAGGGTTCACTTACTTTTTCCAACCTTCAGTTTCACAGTTTGAATGATTTATTAAATATGGTCAAATATTCTCAGAAAATCTGTGTACCTTTAGTTAGACTGTTTGTTCATTATTGTGACTGACATGAACATAAGACCATGTTTTATATGGGTAGACATAAATATAGATCATTCCTAGCTGTTCACATACTTTTTACTTTGACTGTATATGCACAAAATGCCTAATTTCTGCAGAAGAATACTTTTTAAAAATATCATGGGTCACATACGATATTATGTCCAAGTTCAATGAAAGACATTTTTCTACTTAATATACTGAAAGGTGTAAAATGGCAACAACCACTGTCAGTAAATGCAATGAATTTACATAAATCATTAAATGCATTTCACAATGACTAGCAATGAAAATGCACTGTCCTGATATAGAAGTTCTGGTATATGCAAATACATAACAATTTAAAGGGAATAGGCGAAATAATATTATGGGACACATACAACAGGAGGTGTCTATGCCTAGTTTCTTTGCGTTTATGTATGCTAAAAGTCTTATGTTTAATGAGATAAACATTTCTGAAAGACAGTATAAGTCTGGCTGGATTAGCAGAGTCTATTATGTTGATATTATTATTTCACACTTCTTTATACAAATCCCCCTATATCATTTCAGTTACAAAATAAAGTTCATTATCCAAACTCTGTATTTCTTACTAATTTGGCTACATATACTTTGTTTTTGCCAGTACTTCTCTTGTCATTCATTTCTTATTTGCCACTAGTATGTCACTGATTGTACACCTTGACTAACTTAGTTCTTGGATAAAAAGTAACCTCTCAATCAAACAGCATATTAAGTTAATACAGCATGTTTAAGCTGTTTCCAGCTATCCTGATTATCTCATACCTCTATACAATAAGCATTCTTAAAGATTAATGTATCATTTATCGTCTGCTTCATGGTGGTCCTTTAACTGAATAAACCCTACTTATTTGTATAAGTTAGACCCTTTTAACTTATGTATGTAATCATGACCCTTCATTGCTCTGAAAATAGTAAATGTTCCAAGGAAACAATTCCAGGTTACCTTGGTAGGATGCTAGAAATTAACTATTAATTTAAGGATATCTAGAAAGAACTAGGATAATGAATGTTGACAGTTAAATGTTTCAAACCCATTTAATTCTTCACAGTGGGATGAAGGCAAAATCTAATTCTTTAATAACCTACTTCCAACATAAAACATGCTTCAACTCCACAGTTTAAATGGTCAAACACACATAAATGGTATTGCTACATTGTGAGAACAACATGGATTTTTGGTTACAGTGGCTAGTAATATTTTTTTAACCCAAACATTAACACATCCACTCTATAAAGTTACAGTTTACAGAATGATAGTCAGTTTGATCATTTTCTTAAATGGTGTATTTTTATTTGTGACCCTGAAAGAAAACATGCTGTCTGAAAACTGCTTGCAAACTTCCTTTAAACTGCCCACTCAATGTGTTATCAGAAATGGCACATATAGAAATTTAAGAAACAAAATATAAAAATAGATGTTCCTCATACCTTTCATCACAGTAAGAAAACTTCATTTCTAAACTGTGACGACTCAGAAATGTTTTGCTGTCAAGGGGGACTTCAATGTTTGATGGGTGTGGAATTGGTTCACAAATTACAACCAGAGATGTTACAAGTGGTTTCTTATATCCACAGTCATTCTGCTCCTCACAAGATTCATAAGCACGTATGTGACCTAAACAATGAAGCACCTGAAAAAAATTGCAGAAATTAATTACCTTTTCAAGATGAATACTAGAGGCATCTTTAATTATTCAATACTTGGAAATTGATACAAAATGTTAGCACGAACAGTGCAATTAAATATCAGTATGGTTAACTGTAGTAGTATTGCTGGGAAAAAAAAAAAAGAAAATCGTATTCTTTACAATGATCTTTCCAAATGATGTTCATACTTGGCTGAAGACTCTCTTTTTATGAAAACAGAAATACCTTCTTTAGAAGGCTGTGTGCATTTTAACTATTCATATCAATGGTATATTCTAAATATATGCAAAGAGAAAACAGCTCGCAGATTTAACTTTTATTCATGATTTGTGTAACAAATGCAACCATAATGACTGCAGATCAGTAATGTTTTTGCTAAAAAAGACTTACCTTCCATGTTGCAGATTTGATATTTACTGTCCGACCTCTGCTGGTCAGAGTACATTTCATTCTAAGGAAGAAACTTCTTTCTGTGTTAACTTCTTTGCCCTTTTTTGCTGCTCCTAAAAATAAAAAATAAGAAAATTAACAACACACACACTGAACTGCAAGACAATGATTCAATTGTTATATGTATTTGAATACTTAACAAGTTGTCTTTCAATAAAATATTTTGGTATCAAGGGACATAAACGTAACCATACATTTGTAAAGCAATACCTCACAAAGCATGGAACAGGATCAGCAAAAACAGAGTAAACCCTGGAAACTACACTTTAATACTGAAAACTATAAAGATTATGCACCAAATGAAACATTTAAAAAGAAAACAAAAAACTTGTTCTTGTTTCCAGTTTTGTAATCTAAGAGATTTTGATATCTTACAGACAGCAGGATCAATGATTATTAAAAATGCCTGCTCATACTATGCTTGTATCAGCAATCCATAATTAAATCGAACATATAATTTTGCATGTTTTTATGTAAAAAAATTTTTACGCAACTATTTTTCTTTGATACATAACATTTCAGAATTCATCAGGATTCTCAAACAAGACTTTACGTATTTATGACCTCTTCACTGGCTCACAATTGAATCCTCATGTTATTTTACTTCTGCACATCAGTACATATTTAAAAATGTTTATTGTTAAAACCTTGCCCCAAAATATGCACAATGTAAATCAGATTGACTGATGAAGAAGTAGCCTTCATAAGCTGAACTAAACACAAAATTACCTTGAGGTTGTGGAAGTTTTCCAGACAAATATTTATACTTACTAACTAAAATATATCTTTATTTATAAGACAGTAATGGATAGAAAACATATCACTAATTTTGCACATTTTTATATTAGCTTCACTTAAAATGCACATATAAATTAGTACACGAATTGTTGATTTATTAGTTTCACAAATGTCTTTTGAATGCTACTCACCTGCCCTGTGTGTAAGCACTTCTCTCAACTCCTCATGATCACACGGGTGAGTGAAATCAAACACACTATGACCAGTCAACTCAAACTATAAGAAAAGAAATAGTTAAAATATTTAACATTAAAATGTATTAATAATATAGATAACAGAAAGAAAAGAGTGTATATTTTGCATTATACATTCACATGGACCATTCATAGTCTTCCCAAACTGAGCTGAAAATTGACACTGGTTTGCACAATAAAATTGCATGTCCATGTGTCAAAATAAAAAGAGACATATCTGGGGAAAAAAATTACAGGCCAGAAAAAGAAAAAAAAAATTTTTTTTTTCCTCCTGGACGAGTTATAGTTACTGTGTAACTTGGCATCAACTTGTGGAAAGAACTAAATGGCCAACAGTCTTTTTTTTTTTTTTTAGTAACTTCTTGCAACTTCTAGTTGCATTCATTTCCTATGAAAGAACTGTCTGTTTAGTATATTATCACTTGCTCTGTAGTCAGGAGTCAATGTATATGAATTACTTAAAATTTTTATTGTTTATCATTTTTTGAATTTCAGTATTGATTTATGATAGATGCAAGTACCATTTCCCTGTTTATAGAACTGTATGGAATATCTATATTCCCCAAGAATGCTAAAAATGTGACCTTTCTAAACTTTGAAAAGCTTTGTTAAAATATGAATTACAACGTTCAAATGTATTTATATTTAAATAAAAGTAAATGAATCCTGCGAAGTCTGACAATTTGAAGATAATGTCAAACAGATTGTTTAGGCCAGTATATAGGTTTAGCAATGCAGGTTATGTATTTTTCCCCTCAAATTTTAGGGATACTATATATAAGAAAGCATACAAATCTATTTAAGTCACTTTTCAGTTCTTATATTATTTGAGTAATGGATATAAACCTTTCTACACTTTTCAATAATTACAGGTTAAAAATCATATTTGTAATCGAAGGGTATTTGTCAGTACTAAGAAAATAATAACATTGTATGGATTAGTGCAACATCAACATAAATTTGATTGTGAAAACAAAATTACAATTTTATTCCAAAATAAAACTGCATCGTTTTCAAGACTAATGTCAATAGCAACATAAAAATTAAAAAACAGGAAATTTTACTTGTCAAGTAATGTACATGACACAGTTTAACCTGTAAGTAAACAAAAACTAATATTTCATGATAAACACAATGCAATGTTCATTTGTAGGATTTGTACAAAACATTTTACTGTACCTGAGTAAGACCCATGCATTTATTGACATTCTCTGATAAATAAACCATATCGCCATCTTCAGATAGGACCATAACAAATCCTTCCAAAGCCTTAAGGTAGAAGCAGTTCATCTGAGAATCCAATTCTGATTCTTCCAGTTTCTCTGTTGCTGAAATTAGGAGAGACGATTAATGAGTTGCTTAAGTTTTATTTAAAAAGCACTTTAACAATGTTAATGTATACATTTAATTCTGCGTTGGTTACACCAGGTAAAACAATGATGAAAATAGCAGCTTTCTCTCCATCCCTTCCCTATACTGAAGCGGAAAGAGTTTCAGCTACATCATTTTTTTTTCGCGGTCAGACCTCAACTGCAGCTTTCCTTAAATTAGCTTTTTAATCTGCTTCTTGATATTAAATTCTGCAGCTCATAGTGCCCACTAAATTAACCCAAATTGGAGTCTGACTCTGACACACATAGAATGGCCAGTTACTTTAAACACTGACTTTCAAAAATGGCTAGAAACAGGTTTTATTTTTTTCATGCATTTCAAAATTCATTCATTTTGAAAACCCATTACTTCAAACACGGGTTAAGAGAAGCAGCACATTTGCCTAAATTTTATAAGCCGGTACAAGGTAGAAAAAAAAACAAACAACATCGATGACTTACCTTGACTTAACAATTTTCTTACACGAAGATAACTAATGGTTAGTCTCATTATGGAGGCTTTATCCAAATGTGATGTAACATTATGTGGGAGTGGTAGATGGTGGGCCAGTTCATAAAAAACCTCAGATTCTTTGCTTCTTCGACATCGAGCTGCATCCCTTGATTTTTCTTTCCTACGCTCAGAGCTTACCCTGTGTGGAAATAATACCACAATCACACATGAAGACTTGAAGCTGTAATTGCTGCCAAAGGCGTTTCTACAAATTACTGGAATTAAATACTTGCATAAATGAGAGATTTCAATTTTTGATTTTTAATAAAATTGCAGTCCTTTCTAAAAACATGTTTTCAATAATTTATTATGGTTTATTAAGTGTATATTGATGGGCAAAAATGTAATTTATTCAAATATAATTAAATGTAAAAACACAGTAAATTGTATAGAAAGTGAAGGGGTCTAAATACGTTCTGATTTCACTATAAAACATGACAAAATTTACCAATGTAAAATAAACAAGTGCTACATATTAAAATGTTGTATAATATATCCTTGCATTACCTTAACAACCAAAAACAATGAAACTAAATAAATAACCCACTGCAAAAAGTACCTTGAATTTGCCAATCGACTAATTGCAGACAATTAAAGGTAAAATAAGCAATAAGGAAACCTCAATTACTACACACAGATATAGACAGATCTAAGATCCCACTGGGTAACCACACACACACACACACACAGAGAAGACCCGTTTGCTTTTTAACCCTGGATATGACTGCCAAATGATAATGCTAACAGAAATTACATTATAAAAAATAACCTATGCAGTTCATGGTTTTTAAATACAAAGTTGAATTCTTTACAAACTGAATGCTACCACTTTGTGCGATCAATTACCAAATACAGGGATGCGGATCAGTTGGAATTGCCACATACAAACTAGAAACTGATCTCAGCATGACGTGCAAAATTAAACATAACTTTTTAAACATGTGATTGTTACTCATTTCAAAATATTGTTGTGTTGAGACTGTGCACTTATGGGATTATCTTCATTGTTTGACAAAAACTGGTTATTAGTAAAATACTCCACTATTTGCAAAGCCACTCAGTCCACCTACACATCCATTTACAGACCCGATTACTCTGTGCTGCTGAGCATTTAGAGCCAGCTCCTTCGACGACCACACTGAAACACACAGGTAATCATTTTAGATTAGCCAAAAACAGATCTTAATACTATGGAAGGAGGCATAATAATCAGAGAACTCTGCCCATAATAATGCTTTACTAAAATATCAAGACTATATTAATCTCTCCTTAACTTTGAGCTATGAAAGCCTTCTCTTACAGCCTTACACTATATTATTTCCCCGCTTACTTCCTCATTAAGAATGAACATGTACAGTTCAGCACCTATATAAAACACAGCTTGCTAAATATTACAATATTCACCGACCAAATTGGTGTGGACTATAAATATTACTAGAAATACAGGCCAAATGACCAAATAAATACCTTAACAAAGCTATATAATTTTGAAATAAATAATAATGTTTTACAGAAAAACATTAAAATTAGAATGTTTAAAGCAACTCTGAATTGAGGCCAACCATTAGCGAAAAACATTAAAATTAGAATATTGAAAGCAACTCTGAATTGAGGCCAACCATTCTTCAATTCATTTTCTAACCTGCTTATTTGAGACAAACTACAACAATGAATACATGTAGAATTACTCAGAAGATGGCAATGTCTACCACTTCATCCATTTTTTAACCTACCTTCTAACACAAAAACACACAGGAATCTGAACCCATCCTGGCATCAGTTAAAAGAAAGACTGGACCAAAATGCTGGATGAGACATCAGTATGTCCCAATAAACATATATGAATAGACTAGGGAAATTTACACTTTTAAAATTACCAGCCAAGCATAAATGTAGAACTCAAAATGACACCAGACTACCCAGAAAAACAGTTTCACAATGATAGTGATCAGAGAGAGGGAAAGACAGAGACAGAGTCCAGACCCTGGAATTAAAAACACAGCCATTCCATTAACATTTTTACCGGTCATCAGAACTAAAATCCGTATTCATCATTTGTTATTCAAGCAGGAAAATTTTCATTATAATAAATATTTTAATTTATATAAATGGGGTTTTATTATCATCTCCCCAAAATTGTAGAAATGTACAATGAGCTTTTTTTTTTAACCCAGGGTTAATGTTATAGGCATGCAGCGTAGTGTATTGGTTAATGCTTTGGATCTTGGACCTCAAACCCTGAAGCTGGGGGTTCATATACTGATACTGACACTGTGTACCATGAGCAGGTACCTTCACCTGCCTGTACAACAATTGGAAAAACAAAACAAATGGAACAAATTTTATCTCCAGTGTTGTAAGTTTTCTTAGAGAAAGGCCTCAGTCAAATAAGTATAATAATAAGTCACTGGAGCGGCTTACGCTGGAACAATGCTGTACACAATTGTCTGTGACTAAAACATTCCTGCATTAGATCAATTCCTGCTTTTTCTAGTGGCTTGGCTTTTGTTGAGGATTACTGCAAAAAATTTTAAAGGAAAGTGTATTCTTTTGAATTGAAACAGGTAATCAGTAAGAATAACATGAAATGTACCCGTATATTATCATTACTAGATGTTTATGTCATTCACTCAAGTACAGTATTTCTTTTCGTTTTTTTTAATCAGTTGTATGTAATCCCCTGTTAAAGTTCACTGATGTGAATGTATATGCAAAGTAGTAATCCATCAAAGCATTTTTGAGATTTTGGGGTATGCAGTTTTTCTATTGTAAAATGGGAACGGGAAATAATGTTTTGTTGATAAGTGAGTCAGTCAATATAGATAGATAGATGAGATGGATTAATGGATAGAAAATAAGCCTACAAAATCTCATGGTATCAACACTTATGACCAGCAATTGTTGATGTGAGTGAACAAATCAATCTGCAACTTCTGCAAACAGTTTCTGACATGTTTGCTTTCTATGATAATACCTAATAGAAAATGATCTAATACAAAATGAGTGCCAGCCAGATTTTAAGAATAGTAAAAATGCAACAGCATACCTCTTTCTAATTGTACCTACTTTCTATTGATTCTACAGCTTTCAGTTCCTCATTTAGAGTAGGGATGAAATTCCTCAAGAACGCTAGTAATTCGATTACTAAAAATCATAGAAACAAATTCTTTGCATCAAAGCTTCATTTCACAAGGATGATTAATAGTGCTGCACATCATGCTTATTCTGTGGATGACATGAAGACATTTTTAATGGCACAGATTGCAAAATGGAAAAAAGAGAGAAAATAGTAAGGGGCAAACTGAAGAGACAGGCCAGAGAAAATGATACAAATTGTCAAGCTGAAAAAAACTAGCCTACCACAATAGGACAAACATCAATGCTTTAGCATCTCAACAGGAAGCATCCTGTCAATGCATCCAGTCCACAGAGCAAACGTGACACAAAGTTAACACTAACATTAGTATTTAATGTAAAACAGTAGGACAGCTAGTAAACAATGTACATTAACTATGGCTACATGTGTAATGGCTCTACTAGTTAAGAATGACCAGTTATGTCTTTAAGTTAGCCAAGTTTTGGTCAAGAAAATAATCACAGTAAACAAAATACAGTCAATCTGAGGAAGCCTTAGCTTCTTTCATGTTATGTTAGTCACACAAATCCCTACCACACAGTGATTCATAAAATACTATAGAAAGTTAGGGATGCTATGTAAGGTAGTCAGTCACCAATCACCGATTTCAAGTTACTTGGCCAATTCTGATACTGATTCTGATTTTTTTTTCCCCATACACTAATCTCTTGCATAACCAGGCAAATAAAAAGTTATGTCCTATATTAAAGTGTATTTTTACAGTTAAACTATAGACCACAAGTGGCAACTGTTTTTTTTTTTTATTAACAAAATGAAATCCTGAAGGCTTATTATTAAGTGACCATTTATATACTAAAATAAATTTCCTTAAAATACAAACTTTGAAAAAAAAAAATGTACAAATATATTTATCCATAATACATATGGTATAAAAGAAAATAAAATGCTTCTCAGAATTACAAGCTATCAGCTATCATATCGTTTAGTTTTTTCTCTGTAATGTACCTATCTGAAACAAGGCTTAATTAAAAAAGTAGTTTTCTCTGTTTTCTTTAAAACCTAAAACATAATATGGCACTTAAATGCACTAAATGGGTTTAGCTTTCACAAATAAATTTTATCGTATGCGATTTAAGTAATAAGAAGGTAGATTTTCCTAGAAAGGAAATCAATTAGCTGTTAATTTTGAGATGTCTTATTTTCTTTATTGTATAATTACTATTGCTCTTAAAGCAAAGTATCTCTTAATCCGATTACTCAATTAAGCAATGGAATAATCAGTAGAATAGTCAATTACTTTAATAATTGATTGCTGCAGCCCCAAATAAGAGTAGCAATTCTTGAATGTGTCATTGTCACATTTATGTAATGCAAAACTTACTCAAACTCAAAACACTCACTACTTAACCTATGCTGCTCACAAACATAAAAACAAAAAGCACTGTGATATAAACATACTCTACACTTCTTTCTAGTCCCCTCTAAACTTATTTAACAACTTAAGAAAAAAATATTCAGTCTTCCTGACTAGGACTTCCTGGAAGTCGTCCGCAATTCCCTTGGTAGTTAAACTAAGAAATGTCCATATTATGTATTGTCAGAGATGCCTGGGCTGGCGACTCGGCCGGGATGCCCAGGAGGACCGGAAGAGGGCTTACGTCCACCTCAGACCACGTGGGGGCGACTACCCTGGTTCCTTTGGGGGCCATGGGTACAGAGCTTTGAAGCTCTACCCTGTAGGGGCCCGTGGTCACCGCCAGGGGGAGCCCCTCTGTGCCTAGAGAGCCCTGGACTTCAGCACTTCCACAACACCCGGAAGTGCTGGGGGGAAGAGGATCGGGGACACCCGGAGTGCTTCCGGGAACACAGCCGGTGCTTCCGCCATGCAGAAGGTCACTGGAGGACACCTGGAGCACATCTGGGTGCATATAAAAGGGGCCACCTCCCTTCAGACAAGGGCTGGAGTCAGGAGGAGAAGACAAGGTCTTGGTGGAGAGGCAAGGAGGCGGCCTGAAGAAAGAGAAGGCACTGTGTTGTGACCAGGAGTTTGGGGGTTTCTCGTGCACTATTGTAAATATGGACTGTCGGTGTCTGGGCCGGCTTCCACAGTATATGTAAGGTAATTGTGCCTCTGTTGACAATTTCCATCTTGAGAGAGCAGATACACTCAACACTTGTCTCTCACTAAAGAATGAAACAAAGTGAGAACAATTATTGAGCCACATGCCTTAAGAACAGAACATTAATTTGCTTTTATTTTTCAGATGATCTGATGCAACCGTTACATGAATAGACCCTGATAAGGTTACGCCGGTCATAAATGTTCTGCATTTATATCACATGTACACCTCGAATTGTTCAACCTGCCACATTTAAGAATAGTAGTGGTAGTAGCTGCATTGTCATGCAAGTATTCATGAATGACATCAAAGTGATTTAATCATCATTTGTGTACAGCTATCTTAAAGGAAAATCGTCACACTCCTAAAAATTACTCCATCACACAACAGAAACTTAAGTAAACCACTTTGCTACTACATGAACTACATGAAAGCATAAAAGGTTCACTAGTAAGATGACTACTTGGATTGAAGTGTATTTAAATGAAAAGCAAGCATTTTACATAAGACTAACACTGCACTAATTAAATAAAACATAAAACATTATGGAGTGGATCTGTAGTAAGAATCATAAAAACATGAAACATAAAATCAATCTCTAAGCAGTACTTTAAAATTTTCACAGAAATTTCCCTTATTAGAAAGTAAAACTATTCTGGATATTGATATAAAGTACAACATTACATGTTTTTCGCATACTGAAATGTATCTTAGTGCAATGACACCTCTCCAGCAAAACCTTTTATTGTCCTCCATCAATACTATAACAGTGGTTAAGGAAAGGGAGGTAAAATTATTTTTAAGAATCACATATCGCGTAAAAAATCTGGATAATTTTACATTTTTTGTGGTACTTTTTTGTGGTACTCGCATCATTTGATTTTGGTAACCTTATAAAGTCAAAAAGGATGTGGTGAGTATTTACAGTACAGTATTTACTGAAATGGGTTTAGCAAAAGCCAAGCTCTGCATAATTTTGCCATAAAGTACAAAGTAAAACACACTGACAATTATATATAGAATGCAATTGCTGCTTGTGGTGTGGGTATTCAAAATACAATGATCACTCCTCTAAATGAAACCACTTCAGATTAATTCTAAATAACATATGATCTGCTCCTAATCTTGTAAGCAAGTTCATACCTTAAAACCCAAATGACACTATTAAGTAAATGTGTTCATAGCCTATTAAACAGGCTTCAGAAACAATACTGCGGAATCTCTCAAAAGAGGATTTCCAGTACAAAAAATCATAATAGTGTCTCTAGTGGGCTCTTTGTTTAGCATGTTATCAATCATTTTTGCTCCAATAATCATGAAGACAGTTGTGTTGGCAACAAACCGAGTTTGTTGAACTCAGACCACCATTTTGCCACAGGCAACATCTTCTACCACATCCTAAGAAATTAACAGATGCTCACAGTGGTCTGTAACTTGTACTTAGAATGTCCCCCACGAGAGGCGTACATGTTCAAACCATCTCAAGTGGCTTGAATCAAGGGAAGAAATGGCTTTACTCTGTGGTCCTTCTGTATTTCCAAGCTATAAACTCTATCAAATAGAGAACCCACAGTAGATGAATCTCATTTGATCCATCTATTTTCACAATCTATTTTGATCACTACTCTAAGCCCATGACCATGAGTGAGAATAGGATGTAGATGGACTTGTAAATTAAAAAAAATAAATTCTGAGGATTTAGCTGCTGCTGCAGATGCTCTGATATTAGATTACATAAAACTTTATTAATTCCATGGGAAAATGAAATACAAAACACCTCACTCTCATTTCTTTCCTCACTTTTATACAAGACCAAAAGGTACTTGAATACCTCTACTTTGGGCTCTGTAATTCATAGGTTGATAAAGCCAAAAGAAAACCATGTGCAAACAGCAGAGATACAATCCTGATACAGGTAATATTCCGTTACCACTAACTGCCAGGGACCTAAAAAATATTTAATTGTAATGAAAATTTTGTAGTAATGAGATTCTGTATTTGTCACTATAGTTGCTTTCTTTAACTTGCATCCAGGCTTTTGCAATCATTTCAATAGCTTCTTTCACGTTAATGTTAATCTCCTCCTGTCCTTTCAGGGTGCGAATGATGCCCAAATCCAATGGCTGAAGCACTGCTGTGCAATTGGGTAGGAGGAATTCAACACGAACATTATCTAAATGTGGAAGCATGTTGTGGGCAGCACAGTTATCAATCAGAAGCCGAATCATCCTTTTCTTCATATTTTGGGATCCCCCCACCAAACCCCACCCACCTGGAACAACACGCTGAAGTGTGTCCTGAAGCACGATTTCCGCATCTGTGGAAGCTTGTTTGTCCATAGCCGGGGCAGGGCAACAGCAGGCTCACAGCGCTGCAGTGAAGCGCTACAGAAGCAAATCATAAAAGATCGGTGCTGCGGTATAAGTCCCTGTTTTGCATCCCAAAACATGAGGCTTAGTTTCAGTACTTTAGTAAAACCAGCTTTATTCAGCTTGAAACAGGAACAGCAGGGTCATTTATTGTGGCGTGATCTGCCACTCTCCTATACACAGACTCAGCAGTCGGGCAGGTTCGTGGCCAGGTAATCCTGTTCCTTGCATTTACAATGTTCCTTACATCACTCATCAAGATCTTTTCTGTTTGCTTCAGTGAAGAGCCGCATGTTGCCCCAGCAATGGATAACAATCTTCCACAGACACAGTGATCGCACTTCAGGACACTCTTCGGCATGTTGGCAACATTTGGGGAGGTCCCAAGAGAGTTTACAAACCTCAATTTTTCTTGAATGAGTGCCACATTAATAGGAATGTTTCTTGAACGAGCATCACTGAACCACATAAAAACTGCTTTCGACATCTTCAAATGCAGCAGTTCGCATACGTTTGCAACCCAAGATTTTTCTTCTTTTTTTGCTCAGTCTTTCAAGAAAGTTGACGGTGTCAATGCCAAAATTCAGAATTCACTTGCAATGTCTTTTTTCTTTTTGCCACAATCGAGTTACAAAAATGTAACATTTTTTTTCTCCTAATATGAACTGTTATTGTTTTTTTGTGTCTGCCGTTTCTAAAGGAGGGTGACAATGAGTTAAATTTCAATGGATGTTTCTCAAATGTTGACAAGCAATAAGCAAAAGGTATCACTGAAAACCACCGAAAACAAAAACAGCATAAAAATAAACAGTACGAGGAAAGTTCTAAGAAGGAAAAAAAAAAAAAAAATTTACACAGTGTTTCTGTTTGGGGATGGTTGTGCACAACTGAGCTGCGACCACAGAACTAACTGATCTGTGGATGATTCATTCAGGGATTCCAAGGTATTTTGGGAACTTCATTTTAATGAAAGTATCTGCTGAATGTATTTCGTAGTAATGAGATTTCTATAGACTCGTGTCATATGGGGAAACTGTCATAATAACATCATAAAAATACTTCATTGTAATGAAAACTTCGTTGTAAAGATATTTGTTGTAACAGAATTTTACCTGTATACTGGATGTTACGTGGCACACATGCTTGTGGATGCTGTTGCTACACAAGCAGTGTACTGACTTTACTTACGTGTATACTTTATTTAAATGTGGAGGATTCCACCAGGTAGCAGAGTGAGATGCAGTGACATAAACGATGGTACTGCAAGATCTTTAAATGTATCGCATCATTACGATGGGGAATAGGGGAAGCTTGTATTGCCTATGAAAGAAATTGATGAAGAAAAGCACCATGAATACTTTTGTATGTCAGCATTTAATTTTGATAATTTACTTCACTGCATCAAACCATTCATCAAACATAGAAGGATGTGTATTGATCCTGCTGAATCTGCAATGTACAAAAGCCAAATCCTCATTTTATTCTGATATTTTCTGCTTTGCAAGTTATGTATGTGTCTCAAATTTGCTTCTGTTTCGTCTTGAACATTTCTACATCTACTTTTAAAGAGCTGTCAATTTGATGATGGCTGTTCTAAAAGGCATGTGTGTCACTATGGAGATGTTGCTAGTAAAAAATGATGCCGACATCAAATATCATAACTTCAGTACACACACACACTACCCAACTTTTTGCTGGGACTGCAACTCGCGAATGTGTCACATTCATTTTGGATGACATGCTCATAGGATGCATCAAAAGAGTGTTGGGAATGAGAGGCAGCCATCATGCGTGTGCATAAACGTTCTGAGCAAAGTATAATCCGGCACCTAAGTCTTCCAACTGTATACTCTGCAATCCTAGGCTAAGCATTTATATCTTGTCCAGAAAAAAAAAAAAAAAAAAAAAAAAAAAAACAGGTGAAAGAGACAAGATGCACTGTTGAACTCTTTATTCACGGGGTGAATACATCAAAGTAATTAGTAAAAATAGAAACCACTGAAGTGTACTATTTAGAACAACAACAAACTGACAAAAAGACACCTGAGCTAACATTTGAAACTCCTACTATTTTAAGGAAAAAAAAATATCCGATAACAGAGAATAAAGGACTAAGCAACCTCCTTCAAAATGTAGAGTAAATATTTCTCTTAATACCAAAACATAAAATTTACTGATTTTCGGAAACGAAAGCATCCACCTGTCCCTGGCAACTAGTTCTAACCAAGTAATAATACCTGCAGCATTCATTTTTAACATTATTAATAAATTGTTACTGCCAAGTAAAAGTCCAGATGTATCAGAAGTCGCCACTGTCACACATACTAAATAAATCAAAATCAGCCACTGAAAGTTAATGAAGGATCAATTTCATTTATAGCTTTTCATTTTAAAATACTTAATACCTTTAAAAAAATAACATACATACAGAAAGGCACACTTTCCATATTGTTAGGTAAGATGTGCCTCAGGGCTCACTGTAAACAGTATTACTGATAAATGTCTACTTTAATCCATGTAACTGCCACCTTTACAAGATACTGGTTGACAATATTCTGTTTCATATAAATATTATATATATATATACATATACATATATATATACACATATATATATACACATACATACATACATAATATATGTGAACCATCACCACAATTATCCATATGCTGTACCTTTAATTGCTTTACCGACTTAAAATATTGGATATGTCAGGACCATTTAGTCTTTACATACAACAAAACTAGAAATAAACTGAAGGAAATACAACAATTACAAAATACAAACAATTTATTATTCAGAGAGTCTGAGCAGAATTGTGAGAATTCTACCCAGTACACTCCACCTTAATAAACAGGAAAATCCTACTTCTCAATCAAGACAAAAACTGAAATTCATAGTTATTATTGATAATATTAAATGACAATTCGCCTTTATTGAAATGTTATGTCAGCTTTATTGATGCAAATAAAGAAATCTAGAGAAATCATGTCAGACCTTCTGCAATCTTTAATGATATCTACTAAACAACTAAATTCAAATTGAAAAACAAATTCCTCAAACTTGCATCAACAGAAATGACTCTGGCTTTAAATAAAATCCACTGACCTTGTAGAATTTCCCTGAAGGCCTTTTAGTTGCATAATGCTGCCATAACCATGGTTCTCAAGAAGCTAACAAAATATCTAAAGAATTACTAAGGTACAGATCAGGAGACAATGTCCACCCCTACTGTTTAATAAAAGCACTTCAGCATCCAATCTTGAAGCAAACTGCACTTATTTGTCAAGTCAATGTGAATTCTCAAAAGTGGCATATTTGACTCAGTTGTCTATTATGTTTGTTTACCTTTGTGCTATGTTACCGTTCACATTTTGTAGTTCTTTTTGTCAAACAGCTACCAAAATGACCCTCCACTTCCACTATATGTGCAACATAACACATATTTGGGAAGCAGTGTGAAAAGTATGAAACAAACTTGTAATCCGTCACAAACTGTGATTCATTTGTGTCAACAGCTCCAGCAACAGTTATAGTAGTCCTTAATTGTGACATGTTTTCTACATTAAATTTATTGCAAATTGTTTTGAGATGTAAATCTGATACTTTATCCAATAATCTGACCAGATAACCCTCCTAAAAGCAAGTGCATTCCTGCAACTCTCACCCTCACTAATGGCTAAACTACTTTTGCTAAGTGTTCTGGCCTGCCCCATATTGTAACAAATTCAAAAATGGGATTCAATTAAAAATGCTTACGTTATTCTTCTTTGTGGTCATGCCTTTTGAGAATATAATTCATTTAAGATGTGTACGTATACCCGTTTTGTAGGTACCCATTTATTATACAGATTAAATTGAATCAAATCTTCCTCTTTCGTTGTAAAAGATCTTAAAATTATTTGTTTACTGCCATTATTAAATTATTTATTTTTGCTACCTCACTAAGTGGTTATTCCCCTCGACCCAGCAACTGATGTCAACCACAAATAACGAATTACTAGGAGAAACACACAGATGAACATAAGTAATGCCTTTTAAAGATCTTATTTCATGGAAAAGTGTGCAGATCATCATTAAGCAACGCAGGCAACATGGCAATACCAAGACACTGCAAAAGTAATGAGCAGGAAAGAAAGAAATCTCATTTAGACGACCTTTAAAAGGAGCTGCAGGTAATATTGGCAGAAACTGGCCACTATCTGCATATTACAAACTGGAGATGTTCAGATTGATTGGCCTTTGATCTAAATCAGCGAACTATCACTATAAAAGTCTTGATTGGTGATCTGTAAACTGGCCGATAACACTTTCAGCCTTGCTTTTCTTTATAGTAATATATAGGTTTATAGGTTTATAGTAATTTAGATGTACTGCTCCTTTATAAAAGGAACTACTGCAGAGTTCCAGTTAACAGAGAACAACAAGCCAATTTTTGCTAGAAAAAGAGAGAAGATTGTAATATTAGCCCCTTATTCACAGATCCTTGTTTAGTTGGTTACTTATTTGCAGCTCTACTTTCTGTTCAGCACAGCAGCTCCCATTTTCAATTAGAAAAAGAAGAGATAAAGGAGAATTTGAAATTGCTACTTAGTAAACAATTATTAACTTATAAACTTGTCAAGCATAGCATCTTCTCGATAAACATCTTATGAGCAGGTTATAGATTTGGAACTTTATGTTTTTGTATCATGTTTATTATTTGTGAGTGTTAAACAGCATATGTTTTGGTAAGAAACAAGAATTGCAAAATTAAAATGGTATCCCATATTTATAATTACTAAATTTCTATCTGGTACATTGGAAAAACAAAGGCATAAATACAGTAATTGTATTCATTAACAGCAAAAAAGCTGTACCGCAATTAATGATCAAAATATTAAAACCTCAAAGTGCATATTTACAGTTAACTAGTGTTTAACTGCCAATTTTAATTAATTGAATGAATGCATGAGAATATATTTGATAGACAAATTGTGAAAAGTTTTTTTTTTTTTTTTTAAAGTTACAGAAAAAAATTAAACAATATGATAGCTTGTAATTATGAGAGGCATTTTATTTCTTGAATGCTATATGTACTATGGATAAATTTTTTCTCTACATATTTTATTAGTTAAAGCATGTATTTTAAGAGCATTTTATTTATTTTAATATTTTTAGTAAAACACAAGCCTAGAGAATTTCATTTTCTTAATAAAAACATGTATCACTTGTTATTTACAGTTAAATTATAAAAATGAGAAACTATTATGGACCACAAGAATTCTCTGTGTATTAATATATACTATAGTTATTATTATTTTAAACCAAAATAAGTTTTTTTTTAAAAGAGGTAAAGAAAAAGAATTCTGCATCGGCATCAAAATTGGCCAAGCAAGTGAAATGGTTATCAGTGAGCGGTACTGGCCTCCCAAAAAAACCTGATTGGAGCATCCTTATTATACAAGTTTCCCATATTTTCCACAATTCTGAGTAATGAGAGGGAGTGGGTAAAAAAAGAAGACATTAAAATAACAAATAGCTTAAAAAGGATGATCAGTATCTGGGGATGGCCAGCTCATAGTCTTGACCTCAAACATGCAAAAATCGGAATGTTACACCTCTTGGGATTTGAATGATCCTGAACTCTCCTGGAAAGAATATGAGATAAAATTACAACATTCAAGTTGGTAAGAAACCTATCCAAGCAGAATTACTGTTGATCTCAAAGTAAAGGATGATATCACAAATTATAAATTAACAGAAGGACGTATTTAAAATCTAATTTACTCAAACACAAAGATTACTGAAATGCAATCGGTTTTCTGTTATTCACCAATGAACTAAAATTCTTTAGTAAAGGTGTGTAGGTGTGTGTTCAATGTTTCACAGTCATTGAATACCAATCAGAACAAATTATAGACTTGGGCAGATATTAAGATGAATATGTAAGGTTTTGCATATGGGAAGCAAAAACACTAGGTATGATTACACAAGAGGGTGAAAGTATATTTTAAATGAACTTTCACACTTAATTTATTTACTCGAGTCTGAACCCTAGTTTAACTGCAAACTCCCACAGACACAGATCTGTTTTCACACTATACTTCGTTATCCCGAACACAGTCACATTTGCTTAATACTTTTTACTTCCCTCACTAGGCAACAAGGCTTGAAGGAGATCACAGCCTTTCTTTTACTTAGTCTACCTAGCCAGTAGCTGGTGACTTGATAAAAATGGACAACAATATTCACTATGTTTTTACAGCAATGTTTATATTATGTCACTATCAAAATGTCATATAGAAACCTGAATGGTACATAACCTTGTTTGCCGTAAATGTAATTAAAGCAGCAAAGGGAGAGGATGCAAGCAGCTCACAAAAGGAGGTTTTTGAGAAGCCATGTGGTAATGAGGCAAACATTGGCTACTTTGAATTTTCAAAATGATTACTGTACGTCAAAATAGATGTGTAGTATCACTTCCACAAATTAGATTGCTTGCTTTCACACCAGCAGGAAAACGTGAGGGAGTTCACATGATCATACTCCAGATTCCCAGTTTTTGGCTGTACCACTTTTGGATATCAGCTTCACACCATACAAATAAAGTGAACTTAAGGTCAAAAACACTGCACTGTTTGTTCTAATTGACCAATCAGCTAAAAGTGCAGTAACCACATGCATTTCACTAGAAACAAGCACAAATAGTTATTTCCTTTAGATATTTGCCCTAGGACACGCAACTCACTGTCTTAGACTGGTGAAGGCCTGTGCGTTGGAACTGGGGAGTCCTCTACAGCGCATCTTCAACCTGAGCCTGGAACAGGGGAGATGTCCCGAGGCTTTGGAAAACATCTTGCATCACCCCAGTCCCAAAGGTATCACGTCCTAGTGAGCTGAATGACTTCCGGCCTGTTGCTCTGATGTCACATGTGATGAAGATCATGGAGCGGCTGCTGCTTCACCACCCAAGGCCACAGGTCCGCCATGCCCTCGACCCTCTGCAGTTCGCATACCAGGAGAAGTTGGGAGCGGAGGATGCCATTATCTATATGCTACACCGATCTCTCTCCCACCTGGACAGAGGCAGTGGTGCTGTAAGAATTATTTTTTGGACTTCTCTAGCACCTTCAACACCATCCAACCTTTGCTCTTTTGGGACAAGATGACTGAAATGGGAGTAGACTCACATCTGGTGGCATGGATCGTGGACTATCTTACAGACAGACCTCAGTATGTGCATCTTGGGAACTGCAGGTCTGACATTGTGGGCAGCAACACAGGAACGCCGCAGGGGGCTGTACTTTCTCCGGTCCTGTTCAGGCTATATACATCAGACTTCCAATACAACTCGAAGTCCTGCCACATGCAAAAATTCGCTGATGACACTGCTATTGTGGGCTGCATCAGGAGTGGGCAGGAGGAGGAGTACAGGAAGCTAATCAAAGACTTTGTTAAATGGTGTGACTCAAACCACTTACACCTGAACACCAGCAAGACCAAGGAACTGGTGGTGGATTTTAGGAGGCCCAGGCCCCCCATGGACCCCGTGATCATCAGAGGAGACTGTGTGCAGAGGGTACAGACCTATAAACACTTGGGAGTGCAGCTGGATGACAAATTGGACTGGACTGCCAATACTGATGCTCTGTGTAAGAAAGGTCAGAGCCGACTATACTTTCTTAGAAGGTTGGCGTCCTTCAACATCTGCAATAAGATGCTGCAGATGTTCTACCAGACGGGTGTGGCGAGTGCCCTCTTCTACGCAGTGGTGTGCTGGGGAGGCAGCATAAAGAAGGACGTCTCACACCTGGACAAACTTGTTAAGAAGGCAGGCTCTATTGTAGGAATGAAGCTAGACAGTTTAACATCTGTAGCAGAGCGACAGGCATTAAGCAAACTCCTGTCAATCATGAAGAATCCACTGCATCCACTTAACAGTGTCATCGCCAGGCAAAGGAGTAGCTTCAGTGACAGACTTTTGTCACTGTCCTGCTCCACTGAGAGACTGAGGAGATTGTTCCTCCCCCACACTATGTGACTCTTCAATTCCACCCAGGGGAGTAAATGCTAACATTAGTTAAAAGTTATTGTCTGTTTTTACATGCATTTTTATTACTCTTTAATTTAATATTGTTTCTTTTGTTTTTTTTTACCAGGATACTGCTGCTGGATTATTTGAAATTTCCCCTTGGGATTAATAAAGTATCTATCTATCTAGGCAAAAAAGTATAAGTAAACTCCTGCACAGTCACTTTTCTCGTTCCTACTTTCTGGCAAACTATCCAATAGTGTAAGGTTGCCAATCATTACAACAAATGTTATAACATATCAAACACTGTTTTAAGAGTGCAAATTGTGTGTGTATATATATCATATTATATACATACACACACACTTAATATACTCTCAGTATATATTTTTGTTGGTTTGTGTGTGTTCTGTACAGATGTACAAGTAAGAATTACACTGTAGTATGAACAAAGTACAATAAACTATACTTGCTAATCATTAGTTTACCATAATAGGCAAATAAATGTGAATTGATTGATAACTGTTAGCAACTCACAAAAACTACCTTTGCCTATCCGATTCACCTGACACACCTAACTAATTATTATTAATTGATGATTCATTTGTATCTCTAAGCCTAATACAAAAATTACCATTGCATACTCTTAATATACATACCAGTTTTACCCAATATATAAATTGTGTTGCAGCATCTCAGAAAATAATATGTTGATGCAACAGAGTGGCAAAGTCTTTACGAAACCAGCGACAGATGGTTAATTTATCATACATGAAATTATTTAATAACGTACTGCTAAATACATGTCAATACATTGTAGGACAGGCAGTGTACATTGGTATTTAAAAAAAAAAAAAAACTACTGTAAGCAAAGATGTTGTCTGTTCAGTTTTCAACAATCGCTTTATGACCATAAGATAATAACGTAATTGGCCCCTGCCACAAAAGACTAACCAGAGAAAAAGACAACCAGCATTCAAAAGTTTATGAACCTCAATAAACACATTTTAGTAAGCTTACATTTACATTATGGGGGAAGAAGATAACTCTGAAATTTCACAGAGTTTTAAATCTTTTCTCAGACTGTTAATACATAAACAGTAACCACTCAGTTAATAAATTACATGTGATCTAGGACTTAAGTTCATCATTAGAAATTTGATATCAGAGGAATATGATCATCCACATCAACTTTCATGAAGCTCCACAAATTCATACAAGCCACACGTGCTTACATAGCCCTTCACTACATTACTATTATTTACTTACTAGTGGTGTAAATAGCATGGGAGATTTTAGGTAATTGAAAGGAACTACTCTGGGCATCTCTCTTAGAAGAGGTTTCATTCTGCCGACATGCTTGCTTCATTTGTGCATTAGTATCGGGAAGAAAAGTAAAAGGAATACCATTTTGCTGACGTGCTCACCTTGCTTCTGTATTAGTGACTACGCGAGTTTGTGTCCTCAGAGGTGGAGGCCCTACCCCAACTCCACCTCTCACTTCGGGGCCAGATAGACAGACAGAGACACACACACTCTTCCACGTGTAGATGTTTATATATAAGGTGCATCTGCAAATCATTAACTATTTATGCCACTGTTGGGTGTGTCCTGCTTGCAACACTCAACTAGAGTCTTTTGGTGCAAATGTATTGTGATGAATCTTGCTACCAACCAACCACAGACAGACAGTTTAAGATTAGGAAGAATACCAGTTAGATTGTAAGACAGCGACAGGGTAAAGATAGCGAACAAATTATTTTGTAAGGGTCCAACAGACAGCAACAGGGTATCAAGACAGCGACAGGGTAAAGATAGCGAACAAATTATTTTGTAAGGGTCCAACAGACAGCAGCAGGGTATCATTTACATTGCAGCATTCTAAATAAAAAGCCAGTTGGCACCCAGGTTCTTCACAATCTGGGAAAAAAAACACCTCTTATTTACAGATGCAGAAATATTTTAATAAAAGTGGCTTGAATATTTTTAATTACACTTCATTGTGTTAGACATTATTTGTCAAACCAGCAGCTACGTAGGACTGAGAAAACTGTAGGACAAATAGTGTTGGGTAAAGAGTCTCTTTAATGTTGTGGATATAAAGTGTTGTAATAAAAGGAAACTATTACAAAAGTTATTTTACATTTGGTTTAATGAGACGGCCTTAGCATTACGCAACAGTTAGGGATCTCAGTTTTAAGGGTGAATGGGACAAATTTCTGATGCAAAATGATACTTTTAGGGCACAGGAGAAGCGTTTAGAGAAAATACTTACTACACTTGTAGATTAAAGTGCAGTGCAATGGAATAGAAAAAAAAACACTACGTTCTAAAGGGATTTGGCTGTAAGTTTTATTAATGAAGATAAGTTAACCATTCAAAATGATGAAATGGCTGATTGTGAAAGTTCAGCTCAAAAATCTAGCAGGAAAACACTGCAGCTCTGAATTGCACATCTGGATTCATTAAAATGACAAAATTAGTACAAGTAAAACAAATAACTGTTCTTTGACAAGTGAATGTCAGCTTTTACCTTCAAACAAGACATGTATTTAAATAACTTTGAAATATATACGAATACTGACATTTACTGCACATTCATACTGCCTACTCCAACATGTACTTCACTAGGGGCCTGAGGAAACATCATCTGCCCTGCTTTCCTAACCCTGTGAGCTGCATCAAGACAGGATCTTTAAAGAAACACACTGATGGCTGTACAACTAGAACAATTTATTTTTTTAGCCAAGAAGCAGCACCTCCTGAATGCTCAAAGATAAGTGAACTCTACCAAAGCCTCTACCACGCTTTGCACCAGCTCTTTTCAAGTTTGAATGCCAACCTCAATGACTCTGTTAAAATGACCAAATTCGTTGCTCTTGAAATATCTACTTCATGTGTGGACTACCCAAGCATTTAGCTACAACGTTTATGTTCTACAGTGCACACAATATCAAAAGATAGGCAACTACTTTGTGTAGGGAGGTGGCACAATGACTCCCACAGTGGGACAGGTAATAAAAATAAAATGAAGCAGATGTCAACAGACTGGGTGATGAGATTTCATACTCTGAGTGGCAGCAGTTAGTCAAGCAATAACACATAGGTTTAAACAGATTCCATTTTTTTCCCTATTGTATGGATGAAGCAAATATCCAACACAGGTGACCTACATTTTATTTGTTATGCCTCACTGTTAAAGGCATGGTGAGTTTATCAGTAGTCAACTAAACTGAAGTGGGGGCTGCGAAAAGTAAAATAAGCATTGCTGATATTGAAAAAGACACTTTGGAGCTCCTTAGAAATCTAAGATCTGTAAAAGGAAACAAACAGAAAATGAGAACTATGCCAAATATTTTCTTTCACTCCTTGCAATTGATGCTTAATATATTTAAAAAAAAAGACATAAATCAGGGATTTCAGATTAAAAAGCAACTTTCACAGCACTCAGGTATTGTTAAAAATCTGTTATTACTACACTGATAGGTCCAAGAGTAGAGCAGTGGAGTGGTAAAAATCTCTCTCAAAATGCACTTTGAATAGTTCCATTAAAAAAGCATAAGGATCTCCGTTTTACTAATGATAGTAAAATCTAACTGTTCAAAAATATGAATAGGATAATTTTGTAAATGATGGGCAAAAACTGATCCATACAATACTGCTGTGGTGCAGAGCATGTCTGGAGTAATACAACGGTAAAATCAGTGCAAGGCAAAATAAATAAATGACAACCATTCATTATATACGATTGTTCATTTTTGTTTTCAAATAATTTTTTTTTTTATTCACATTTGAAAAATATTTAATAGTGACACTTCATTCGACAGCCCCAATTCACAATTTAACTTCTAATGGTAGTGTAACAACTTCATTACACTCCTAAGGGCGTGTCAACCCTATACAACAAGATGCAGATTTTAGCATGTGGTTTACAAAAGATAACATGACTATCAAAGACTAACTCATTTTCCCCCAAAAGTGCCAAATAAAGTAGTATATGCCAATGTTGTGAGGTGCGCCAATAAGTGACTCTGGTTATTAAATTTGTTTACATTAGTACATAAAAACATTTTCTATTGATGACACTTAATGAAAACTAACTTTAAACGTACTATACGTTACAAACTAGTAATGCTTTCATTTCATAAATTTTACCCCTTTTTTATCATCTGCTACCACTGTCAGTCTACACATGTGGAATCACACCAATTCTATTATTTTTATTCCTAAACAGTAGTCATTACGTAAGGCAACTTGAAAATAATGTAAGTGATCAGGCATTGGTTGTTGTTGATGAGTGTAGAAACTTTCAGGATTTGCACTATTACAGCACTGACCTTTAATTAACTTTAATCAGTTATGTTATACATCAATGCACCTATAATTGCACAATCCTATACAATTAAAATATATACCATATACTCACTCACTCAAGTTTAATACATACTAATGCATTTTCTGCAATGAAGAAGGTTATGATCCTGTACAGCTATCAAGGTAAAAAATATTCTATGCTTCAAAGAAGGATTATGAGTTGAGCCACATGCAGGTTTCGCCAGAGCGGATAATTTGAAACTCAAATGCTTATATTTCAATTTGGAATGAAAAAAAAAGTATATAGAATCACCCATTTTTTTTTTATAACTGTATAGACAAGGTACAAGAACAGACTGACACTTCAGTTTAGTACTTTTTTTTACTTGTCACAACTGCAGGTAGCATGGCCAGTTTGAAGTTTGCACGTTTTCTACATGTGTGCATTGGGTTTTCTTCTATGTACTCCAGTTTTGGTCCTGAAAGAAGCTGTTATCATGCGTTTGAGATGCCAGCAGCCTTAAAATCAGACTACATGAAAAATAATAGGCAGCAATCAATGCTAATGTGAAGAACATGCCTGAAAAACCACATATTTATTAAAAACATTTTCTGTTGTGTCCATGATATTCAGGGTTGATCACTCCCCTCTACACCACTCACCCAATCATTACTTCTACTGTGCACATCCTCTCTCTGTACCACTCCATGACACTCTCAGTGATAACTTGCCCTTCAGTGAAGTCAGTAATAATGGCAAGGCAGAAAAGCAAATGATATATTCAAAAACAATAAATTTCATGATATAAAAAGAGCGGCAAGTCCTGACAATGAATGTCAAAAAAAGAATATGAAAAAAAGCTGCATTTAACTATAATCAAGAACAAAGAATTGTCCAATAAATTACAAAGAGAAAAATATCCCAATGTATATGCAAACAGAAATGCAAAAAAGCAACATTTATAGACTATACGTTTGAGAGAGAGTAACTCACAATATTGTTTCTGACAAGGGATTAATATAATTTTTTCACTTTTTATTACATTTTACTTTCTTACTTGTGCTATATTACATTTTATTGTTCATTGGTATGTAAAATAGACAGCTGTAGTGAAATACTCCGTAACGGATTTTCTATCTATAATAACTAAGTACCAAACCGTCTAATTCCCACGCCCCGCATACTCTTCTATACACCATCTCTTTAACCACGCAATTAATCAAATCACTAGATGCAGCCTGCTGTTAACCCATAATAATGTTTTTGTCAAATATGCTGCTTTTTGTAAAGCAATGAAACACTTCAAATGGATACAAATACAAACAAATGCTCCATGAAGTACCATCAGATGTCAATGAAACACACTGCTTTATAATAGCTTGCTAAAATTATTTTACTGCTGATTTGCTTTTCCATGCTAACATTATACAGTCATTGTCCATAGTACTAATACATTGTCTAAGAGCTTGAAACCAATTATTCTTAAAACCACTAAAACCACAAAGACCGACAAGAAATATGGATTGCCGTATTCATGTGCAATTCAAATCCGTCTTCTTAAAAAAAGATGTACGTGTAAAACAGTATGTGTCAAACTACAGACAAATTCAGCTCAATACGCTAAACAGAAGCTTCCCTAGCAACTGATAAGTGGAAAATCCCAGAAGTTGTTGCCGTGTATGTTTTCACACACTTACTTTGCAAAAACAGAAACAAAAAAAAGACGCTGACTTTCAGTTGATCTCTAGAAGTAGCTACTATAATCATTGTTGAATACTTATTAAATTTGTCAATATTACAGATCAGAAAATTCTACTAAGACATGTTTGAGGATGACCTGGACTATTGGGTACTGTTTCATGTGGCTTATTTTGACCAATTTATCCACAAATCTGATTACTTTGCTTCTTCACTTCTAACTAGACTCTTGTTTTCTTAATGACCAGTTTACCCATTAAAAATGTTCAAATATATAGCAATATACCTAATAAAACTATTTTTCAATAAAATCATAACATGCTTGGCAATTAACTGCTTTATTATTTCACTTTGTTAAATATGCATATGTTGCAAACAGGTAAAACATTCCAATTAGAAGTACAATGGTATGCAAAGTTAATTTTTTTAACTTTTATTTGGCTAAATCCATGTGGGTAATATTTCTGACAGTGATGTTTACCAATCATATTTCCACAATATACAAGATCCACTCCCTCTAACCTAATTTGGGAAGTTGAAGGTAAATAACATACACAAGATTTAATTTTAGTTTACACAAGGAACATTAACGAATGCAGTGCTTTTTAGTTCAAAGTCCTCACAATCATTCTGTTACTACTCCACAGTTTATTCAAAATCATGGAGAAACAAGCAACAACAAGAAATCATTACAGCAATCCTGCTAGGGCCAGGGGTTCTCAAAGCGGTCCTGGGGACCCCCTGTGGCTGCAGGTTTTTGTTCCAACCAGATTCCTAATCAGTGACAACACCTGATAGCACTGATCTAATTTAATTAGCTGGTATTATTTATCTTTTATTCTACATTCAGAAAAGCACAGCAGCATGATTTTTACATTTATAAGAAACATATTTCTTTTTTGCTATGGATTTAAATGCTTAACTCTCTTTTTATTATATTTCACCCTCTCTGTGCAGTTTGCTCTCTTCATTGAATCTTAATAAAGACAATTAAAACCAAGCAGAGCAGAAACCCAAGCAAACAACACTCAATCGTGAAAGGCTGCAACTACTTTAGCGTCAGCCCCACAAAGTAGTAACAGATTACTTCAACAATTAGAACACCTAGAAAAGTAGAATGACAATCAAGATGAAAATACTGTTAAAAAGAAAAAAATACATACAACTTTAGTACATTGTAATACTTTTTTTTTTTTTTAAACCAAACTTAAGTTTTCTAATTTGTATATTGTTCCCAAAACAGGGAATCTGGGAAACAACAGTTCACTTAATTAGCCCAGGAGTCCAATTAAAAACAGAGGCTGGTTGGAACAAAAATCTGAAGCCACAGGGGTCCCCCAGGACCGAGTTTGAGAACCCCTGTGCTAGGCACATTTTAAGCCACTCTATTGATAAATAAATGTATACTTCACTTTATACCTTCATCCTGTAAGGTTCTACAATAAAATCCAGTATGATGTAAATTGTATACTACAATTATGAGGATTATTTTGGGGTTGGACAAGCAATGTTTGGAGAACACTTTTATACCAGGGTGCTCACGTTTGTTACCCTTAACAATCACAAACCTTCCTTATATTTGCTTCTGAATCACCTGGACAACATTTTATAAACTCTAAACCTAGCAGGATGAATCACAATGTAGTGAGTCCAAAAAACAGACAGCTGCATTTTTCATGTATTGTAGGCAACTTGCTTTGGGGCAATTGCATATCCACTAATAGTATACTTGGGAGTGGAATTTTCCCAACACACTGCATCATACTTATAAGATGGCTTGGTTGCCTTTGGAAGGTCACACTGACTGCTGTTCTTTTTATAAAAAAAAAAATAAAAAAAATTGTTTTTGCTTCCCCTGCAATAAGATCCCAGGCCCTGGATGTCAAATCCAACAATGTCTGGCATTAAATATACCTTGTCTATGCACAATGTTTAACATACTTCTGCTCACTCTCTATAAGAAATAACAAAAACAATGTAAAGGAGAAAGTGGTTCCTGGGACAGCTTCACGGCTTTGAGATAACAAGATTTTAGCTAAAATGATTCTTTAACAAAAAAATGTTAAAAGTGGTTTTGATGTAATCTTTTCTAAACTTAAAAATTTGCTTTATGTAAAAAGCCACTTGTGGAAACTGCTTAGCAATATAAGTATTTTCCTGTTCATCTAGGACTTTATTGTAATGTGTGTATGTAAAATATTCTTAATATTTTGCAAAAATAAATTCTGCAAAGTAAAGCAAGTTCCGTTCACGTTCATTATTTTCTCATGTTTTATGGAATTTGAGTTTATAAACATTACTCCATCTATTAAGTGTTTCTACATTCTTCTAGTTTGTGTATTTTGCCCACAGACTTAATAAAAATGTGATTTTTTCACAGGATGTTACATCTGTTACTACAAGTTTTACAACTACAGGATCATTTTCAACTCCTAAAAAACACACACACTTAGTTCTTAAGTGTCTGAATCAATCTCTCCTAACTGCATTTATGAAATCCCATTAAAAAAAGCTCTCATTATGTGTTCTGTACAAATAAAACAGAAAACTTGTAAAAGAAAACATATATCTTTAAGAAAACCAAATGTAAATTAGACAGCCATCTCTTTGCTTCTGACTTTAGGTCATCTTTCAATATAATTGACACTTTAGTGGGATTTAACCATTTTAAAAATTGGGGGTGTTCTCAAATTCAAATGGTTTATTGGCTGTTAAAACTAGTAGGTGTTATTACTGTATTTTGTTATTAACTTGTTCAATAAATAAAACGTTTGCAAAACATGCACTATTCAGCAACAGGACTGTTAAGTAGTATGTAGACAAGACAGCAGCCCATTCCTTTCCTTGCCAAATTGCAGAGGTTCTTGGAAAGTTTTATAATTTTAAATGTCTTCTTCATGCTCACAAAGTACTTCATGGATTGACTCCAAAGCACATTAGAGATGGTAGAAAACTGTACCAAACCAACTGTGACTTTCACTCAGCAATCGTTAGGGATCATGATGACGATGCTAATAATAATTTATTATTAAGCAGAGAAGTGAATCATTTAATTACCTTTAAAAACACTAATTATGGAATGGGCTATTTAGCCAATTAAGGCATACCTTTCATGAATATTTCAGGAAAATAGTTACGTTTAAATTCCTTTAACCGGAAATGATCTGCTATTATAGAAACTCACTAAGTATAATTAGATGAGATTAAAAACTATTTAATTAACCACTCGGGGGCCAGTCAAAAAGATTTCTTTGGTTGTTTTTATAGCCGATTCTTGTTAATTTTATTTCGGTTCACTATACGTAACTGCTATACTAATTTAATTGTGACTGCAAAAGTTATTAAATGGATGTGACGTAATAATGCCGACATTTTAAACATGAAATTAACAAAGCAACATAATAGGTCAGTTCTTGTAACACTTAGCCCGGAATAGGATTATAAAAAAGACTCGCCGGGTGTCCACTTGAAGTAGTAACTCCATCGCGATTTACCACTATTGTTTTTTGACACTTCCCAAGTCATGCGATTACTTCTTCACAAGTGAAACGCGACAGGCCTTTTTAAAACGCATGCCACGACCCAGAAGAGAAAATCGTTACCGAAAAAACTTCCCCAGACTCGACCCAGCCTCCAGCAACCCCTGCCAGAGCCCACGGCTCCGCACACTCCTCGCTACCAGGCGCTGATGAAATCAGAAGACAACTCAAGGACAACCGCAAGCACATCTTTCCGTGACGACATTTGCTCCAAATAGTAAAAACTGCGCAGACAAGATAAACGTTCAAAAACCGAGTCACGTTTTCAGTCGGTGTAATTCAGTTGAGTATTAATGCGAAACCGGCAAATACTATAGGAAGAGACCGTGATACTGCTACTGAAGAAACGGCGTCAAACGGGCGCTCGGTTAGCCATCGCTTCAAGTGACACATTACTGATATATCTTAACCAGCTTAGGAACCGTTCCATCCAAATTTCTAATTTTAAACAGAACACATTGGGATAAATCAACTGACACTTCTGTTTTTGAAGATTATAATTCCCATCTGTGGAAGATCGGTTTTCAATCATCCAGTCAATATTTTTCAGCACCCCCGAAATCTTTGCAAAACCAGACTGACATACAAAAATATTTAAAACCGTGCATAAAAATAATCGTGATGTATGCAATTAGTGAAGGATTTCAAGTGAATTCAACTAAAAGCTTTTAATAATTATATCAAATGCAACAAAAAGTAAGTCTGTCACCATCATTTAAATAACTTGCAGTGGAAGTGGATCAAAAATACAATATCCAATAAATGCTAGATTTTGTCATGTTAAAATCAATTAGCGAAAAACTATTATAGCCGACCTGTGCTCCTACAACAATAGTTCTACGAAACGCAGCAAAATGGCGACGTGGACAGGGCCTAGAGAAAAAGGGATCGCGCTCATGCATCATTTTAAGAAGTGTTAAACGGCACCAAGCTACTCAAAAGGCATCAGGTAAAAAAAAATCATAAACCAACCTTTTCTTTTCAGTAACTGGAACAACATCCATGACGCGATGAACCCCAATCAAGTTGTATTTTTTTACGACGTACTTTCACAGGCCTCTGCAACAACACTTCACATTCCACGCGAGGTGTCGCTTCTTTAATTTTATGAAATAAACACAGACATACAAAGAAAGATGAAGTAAGAGGTTAACCCTCCGTGTGTTCCGGTAGTCACAGCATGCGAACTGTAATGATGCGGTTTTCTGATTTCACAAGTAAATGATCCAATACAACAATGGTTACTCCAGTCCAAACGACGAGCCGCGTTAGACGTCTTTGATTCTATACTCCAGAATCCCAATCGCCCTCCTCCCGCTCGGCTCCGCCCCCCGGGAACGGCACTCATCACGTGTTACAGCCCAGCCCCCTGACACACCGCTCTACGCAAGTGTACGACGCATAAACCGTGATGCATGAAAATGAGTCCGCCCTTACTGTAAATGGGCTTGATTTGTTATTGTATGGTAGTGAGTTTCTAGGTCAAAGACAACGGTATGCAAATTATATCGTAGGGCGGGGCCCATTGGCAGTACAAAAGGCTGTGAACTGAGAGCTGTCGCTCATCCAATCTCTAAACAATAAACAACACCGAGCAAACAGAGCCCAAGTTGCGAATTCATGATCTTACGGCACCCTATTGTTTCCATGTTCAGTTGGGAACTGAGAAACGTAAGATAAAGAGTTGTGGTTTATAATAAAAATCAATACAGTTTATCGTTCCTTTCTTGACCAATACTTATTTGAGACTGCCGATGAAAAGCCCATGTAGTGCGCAAAGAAAATATTTGCAAATTTTTTATTTACACGGAGTTCTCCATTTCAATTTGTTTTGAGACAACACATTAGTATCCAAGTACTAGCTAGCATATTTAGGTTCTTCATTTTTATTAGTAGTAGAAGGGTGTACAGTACCGTGTTAGCTATTATGGATGCAATGAGGAGCCAAGCAAAATGACACCTTTTAGTTTTTAGTTAGCCAATAAAATGTCTTTTTTCTTGACTTCTCATTCTTATTTAGAAATGCATATCTATCTATCTATCTATCTATCTATCATGGTATTCTGTATCCCCCAAGGAGAACATACTACTGGTAATAACCCTCCATCCCATAAATTACTGAGTGATCAAATTAAAAGCTCACATCTGAAACTGACTTTAGTTCAATTCACTTGCTACCGTTCTATAATCTAGGCCTGTTTTAATGTGTGTATTAATTTTGATTTAAACTCCGAAACTTTTAACTGTACAAGGTTACTGAATAAAGTGTTACATTAAAATGTGACTGAAGATACCAGTTTTACAAGATGTGCTACAGGAGAAAATACATTTACAATCAAAATTCTAATTTTTCCTAATAATTGTATGTTTCGATTAAAAAGAATATGCCTGTAAAATAATGTTTTACAATGACCATCAACAAAAGCCAGGGTGAGTCGCTAGGAAGAGCAGTAATTGATCTAATGCACAAATGTTTTACTCATAGGCAGTAGCATGTTCAAGAGTATGGACTTGCAGTGAACTAATAATATTAGCCCCTATATATACTCACCAGCCACTTTATTAGGTACACTAGTTCAACAACTCAGTAACGCAAATATCTAATCAGCCAATCACATGGCTGGAAGTCAATGCATTTATGCATATAGACATTGTCAAGATGACCTGTTGAAGTTCAAACTGAGCATCATAATGACGAAGAAAGGTTATTTAAGGGACTTTAAATGTGACATGGTTGTTGACGATATAGTTTGCACGGGACCATGAAAATTGGACGATAGAAGATTGGAAAAAACATTGCCTGGTCTGATGAGTCTTAATTCCTGCCGTGACATTTGCATGTTAGGGTCAGAATTTGGTGTCAAAAACTTGGATCCATCCTGTCTTGTATCAACGGTTCAGGCTGATGGTGGAGGTGTAATGGTGTTGGGGATATTTTCCTGGCATACTTTAAGCCCGATAGTACCAATTGAGCATCATTTAAATACCATAGCCTACCTGAATATTGTTGCTGATCATGTTTATCCCTTTATGACCGCAGTGTACCCATCTTCTGATGGCTACTTCCAGAAAGATAACACACCATGTCACAAGGCTCAAATCATCTCACACTGGTTTCTTGAACATGACAATGAGTTTACTGTACTCAAAAGACCTTCACAATCACATGATCACATTCCAGTTGAGCACCTTTGGGATGTGGTGGAACGGGAGATTCACATCATGGATGTTAATCCGACAAATCAGCAGCAACTGCATGATGTTATCATGTCAATGAGGACTAAAATCCCTGAGGAATATTTCCATCATTTTGTTGAATCTATGCCACAAAGAAGTACAGCAGTTCTGAAGGGGGTCCAACCCAGTACTAGCAAGATTTAACTAATAAAGTAGCCAGTAAGTGTGTGTGTGTGTATCTACTGCTCAAAAGACTGAACTCACACAGAAATGTAAATTGTTTTGATTGAATTGATTTTTTTTTTTTTATCAGTACACCATTTAACTAATTCGAAAATGCAGTCAAGACATTACTCATGTTTCTAGTGGTAATTACCACTTGAAATGTGTGATTTTTAATTTATGATTTACATATGACTGCAAGTCACCATTTCAGCAGTTACTCCTTCAGTGTCCTAATGGTCATCTTTCTTAGCTTATTCTTAATTAGTCATGTATAAATGCAGATTGATTATTAGATAAACCTTATTTAATTGTATTAGCACCACTGAATTCTGTTATTCTGTTCACTTGGGTTGCAAGGTACTGGCATTTCTAATGTTCAGTTCTGGGTTGAAAAATGGCCAAAATGAAGCAGCACGTACAAAAAGATAACTAACCAGGATGGAGAAAAAGATGATATGTACATTAGAACAATATAGACGAGAACAGGCCATTACGCCCAACAAAGCTTGCCAGTCCTATCCACCAAAGTTTGTAGTCTGAAAAACAAATGCCTTACAGGTCCTCAGGTAGCTTCTTCTTTAAATACATGCCAAATACCAGTTTCATCTGCAACACAGAAAAGATGACTCCAGGGTGCTTACCATAATACTCCAGGTATCTTCTGTCCAAAGTCTGCATTCTTTTGCCCATTTTAATCTTTTCCTTTTTTGCCAGTTTCAGATATGGCTTTTTTCTCCATATTCTTATATTATGGAATTTCTGTCTGCTTATATTCTCAGTTGAAACCTTAGATCTTTGAAAACTTTTTTGGTTGTTATTCTAAGAGCTATGCATAAAGAAATTGTGAGGCCGACCCTTATTTTTATGCTCCAAAAATATGGAATGCCTTACTAATAGAGATATGCCAGACTAATGCCATGGAACATGTTAAAAAAAACTTTTTTTTTTAATTTGCCCTTTTCATAGCTTCTAATAGATTAGATACAATAGGATTGGCAATACCTATTTCTTGGATTTGCCATCATTATTAACCTCTTCTATTCTACGTTTTTCTTTTTGATTTTCAAACCTGCCAGCTGATCCAAGTACTTCATAGGTGTCTATGATGTTGTAAGAAATCTGGATACTCCAACTGTTGACAGACCCCACTGAATCGAATCTTTCATGATGAAGCATAAAAACAATAAGGAGTTACTTCAGTACACTTGTTTGGGAAAATGCCCAGTGTGGACTGGTCGGTCATTTGGCGTTGGAAGCCCTGCAGATTTTTTTTTCTCCAACATCTCACTGGGTTCAGTTGTTATTTTTCTTTCCTTCTTGGCTATCTGACCAAAGCATCAGACTTACAGTACCTTTATAATCATTATTAAAGATACTTAAAATGAATTTAGCGATTTAATCCTTAATTAATGACTCTCTGTTACTTGTCTATCTGTATTATCTATTGATTTATTTACTATTTCTTGCATGAAAATGTGCTCAACAAACAATTGTTGTTGTTGAACTGGATTACATGAGTTTCATATTGGAAAAAAAGTGGGGCATTTGTAAATATGTACAGAATTCTTGGTTGTCAATTGAACTACTCCATAAAATATATATATTACACTGATTAGATTATTACTTTATTTTGTTAAATGGTGTGACTCAAACCACTTACACCTGAACACCAGCAAAACCAAGGAGCTGGTGGTGGATTTAGGAGACCCAGGCCCCTCCTGGACCATGTGATTATCAGAGGTGACTGTGTGCAGAGGGTGCAGACCTATAAACACCTGGGAGTGCAGCTGGATGATAAAGTGGATTGGACTGCCAATACTGATGCTCTGTGCAAGAGAGGGCAGAGCCGACTATACTTCCTTAGAAGACTGGCATCCTTCAACATCTGCAATAAGATGCTGCAGATGTTCTATCCGGCGGTTGTGGCGAGTGCCCTCTTCTACGCGGTGGTGTGCTGGAGAGGTAGCATAAAGAAGAAGGACGCCTCACGCCTGGACAAACTGGTGAGGAAGGCAGGCTCTACTGTAGGCACAGAGCTGGACAGTTTGACATTCGTGGCAGAGCAATGGGTGCTGAGCAGGCTCCTGTCAATCATGGAGAATCCACTGCATCCACTGAACAGGTTCATCTCCAGACAGAGGAGCAGCTTCAGTGACAGACTGCTGTCTCTGTCCTGCTCCACTGACAGACTGAGGAGATCGTTCCTCCCCCACACTATGCGACTCTTCAATTCCACCCGCTAGGATTAAACGTTAACATTACACAAAGTTATTGTCTGTTTTTACTTGCATTTTTATCACTCTTTAATTTAATATTGTTTTTTATCAGTATGCTGTTGCTGGAGTATGTGAATTTCCCCTTGGGATTAATAAAGTATCTATCTATCTATCTATCTATCTATCTATCTATCTATCTATCTATCTATCTATCTATCTATCTATCTATCTATCTATCTATCTTTAAAATACTTTGAACATCACACTCAATGTAAAAAGCACTGTCAAAGGACTCTTTATATTAATTACAAGAAATTCCAAGGTGAATCCAGGCAGCAAGAGACTCAAAAGTCTGATCTTGGGAGTGATATGTCATCCAATAGCTTCAATATACATGTGAACTCCATTCCAGGATACACGGGAATCACTTTTTTATTTCCATAAGACATATAGATTAGGTGTCTATGTTTTTACAATTCCAGAGTGGAACATGTTAGGATTCTGACTGGTATGGTATATGCAAATGATTTCTAAAGTGTCTTTCCCCTGCTTCACATACTGTATGATAAGGAGGACAATTTTAATTAATTTGTAGAGTTATGATAATTATGTCTGGAGTATGTCTTTTAACTGATGTTTTCTTTTTGATAACAATTCTGAAAGTTTAAACACACTGAGACAAAAACTGGGTCAATGTGTTACGTTTCAGCAATTGATCAAAATATACAGCCCAAAACTAGGACTTCCTGGTCGAAAGCAAATCACCTGATCTTCAACCTCTGCACAGATTTAGCTATCCAGGAAATCTTTTTCTGCTTTTCAATGTTTACTATTTGCCTTTTAAAAGCAATATCAAGGTTTATTTCTATATGTACAATATACTGCCTTCTTCAACCATATTCTTATATAAAATGTAAGCATGAAAAGCTCCTAGAATTGTGATTTTTAACTGCATGAGTTACAATGTGGTGAAAAATTTCTTAAGCATTTAAAAGCTGTATCTCAAAAAGCCTGTCATATTTTGTAGAATTTTGTACAATGGCCTTGTCTTTCATTAGGGGCTCATTTTTTTTAGTTTCAGGTAGCACACCACATCCCTTAACAATCACAAAGTAGAAGGCATTGCACATGTCCCTCTGATGAACAGACTGATATTTCAAGCTAGCAAGTAAACAAAGGCACCTACATTAGAATGGTTACTGAGAATTTGTGTTCCATCTAATTCTGAGATGGGCAATTAAATAATGAAGAAGACTATTGAATTTTCTAATGGCTCTGATAGTATTATATTAAAATATGTCCAGCAGAGTCAGAGTTAAGGGCAAGAGCAGGTGGTGTCTGGTGACATTTCTCTTAGAATTACTCTGATCATGTCTACCAGCTGCCTTTTGCACAATTATATTTCACATTAAGAAGCGCAGCAAATAGTTTTGCAAACATTTAAATAAATATAAATAAAAGGTGGGGGCATACTATTTCATAAAGAAACATTAACTCAGTTTTTCCATTTTATAAGTTGTGTTTTTTCTAATACTGTGGAAGGAGGAAATGCTGGTTATCTCAGCAACACTTTGAGGGCTCTGTGTAAGACACCCTTCCTCTGCAGAGCACACATTGACTCATGCTAGAGCACTTTAGAGTCTCTTATCATTGTATCAAACAGTATGGCTGTGGACAGAAAGAGCAAATATACAGTATGTTAACACATGGAGAACATGCAAACTCCAAAGAGAAGCTACTATAGCTAAGAACTCAGCTAAGGTTTGTAAAACACACAACATTGCACTCTCTTACAAATAAACTTTAACCACTTTATTAAAATGCTTTTTAGTTCCTGTAGAAATAATAACGACGTGTTATAGGATTTTACTGAAATGAAATACAGAACAAATAAGGTCAGATTGAATGATCTAGAGACATAATACACCATTACCATTTTACCTTTACAGTAATTGATTATGTTGATCATAATGGGAAACTAAATATATAAAGCATTCATTTCATCTTCTTAAACTGTATTAATTTGTTCTAGTTTGAAAGAGATATTGTCCCTTTATTTTCTGCTTCCTTAAACCATATCATCTGATTCTTTTCACTAAATGTCAGCTCACTCTCTGAGAAGTTTATCAGCAAATATGCTGTGTCAGCCATACTATGACAACTGTTCTTTTATCACTCTTGCCTTTGCTGTTAAAATTTAATTGTTATTTTCAATTAGAAATGTCTCACCAATAGCTGTAGTGTAATGGAACATGGATTCAATGAAAGGATTAAGATAATGGCAATTGTCTACATATATATATTTTTTCACACATGTGTGCATGGGAGACTCAGCCGGACCCAGGACTGGCACTGTCATCTAATCCCCTCTCCTTTTGTCCCTCTGCAGAGCAAGTGAATACCATACCTCCCAGTAGCACCACCTCCGATCCACCCATTGATGATGTCCTATCTGGCATCCAGAACTCATCTTCTGCAGACATCACTTCATTTTCCGGCCTCCCTGATTACACCTCTTCTTGTTCCTGCAATATATAAAGGGCAGACATACATTGTTAGCTCAGTTCTGTTTTGAACTCTGCATTGTAAAGATGTGGTTTCTTTAATTTGCTGTTTTTTTCGATATACAGGGTGGCCATCTCCAAATCTTTTTGTGCCTCTGATTTGTTCCTTATTACAATATATATATGAATGAAGTGTATACAGTATATATACACACACTCTGTATTTTTCAGGCAGTTGGAATGCTCAGCATATACATCGAATTCCATGAGACATGGAGAAATATTAGAGAACAGTACATTAAGCCTGTTACTTAAAATGGCAACAGATGAATTAATATATACTATCCATCCATACATTCATTTTCTAAGCCATGCAGGAAAGTTGGACCCTATCCCAGCAAGCATTAAGTGCAAGCAGGAAGAAGGCCCTAAGAGGACTCCAGCCCTTTGCAGGAACACTGCTCCACACACACACATACATCAGGAGCCAATTTAACATTTCCAGTTTACCTAACATGTATATTTGTGAACTGCAAGAGGAAACCAGAGCAGCTAGAGGACACCCAAGTGGGCAATGGGAGAACATGCAAACTTCACACAGGAACCCCTGTCTTCTTGTTTGCGAGGCAGCAGCTCTACCATTTTATATATTATCCTCAACACAAACAAAATAAACTATGCAGAAATGTATGGCATTGATATTTTGCATTTACTTAATGGAATAAGTGAACAATGCATTTTCCCTGGAGTTTAATATTTAGCATCACAAGATGGGGAGCATGCATTGGTACAGTGCGTTGCCACACCCACCACATGACAAAACAGCTCGGAATCCAGGTTGGCAACCCTCCAGGCAGACACGCGGTCCAGTCACACCCTCCAGAAATGACCTTTTATCTGCTTCAGCCAGGTGTTAAGTGGGCGACCCCTTGGCCTGGCCTGGTCCAGCCACTTGGGTCCCCAACAATGAGGATCCTAGGAGCTGGATCACCTTCGTGGAATTGTGCTACATGGCCATAGTGTAGTAACTGATGGTCCCTCACAATGCAGGTAATGGTCCTCATTTGGGACACCATGAGCAACCGCTCATTCAACACAAAGTGAAACCAACAGTACCTAAGGATTCTCTGGAGAGACACATTACAAAAAGTGTCCAGTCCTCTTCTCAGGTCACTGGATAGTGTCCATGTCTCACAACCATATAGCAAGACAGGAAGCACCAGGACTCTAAAGACTTAGCCCTTCATCCTTTTGCATAGATATCAGGAGCGCCACGCACCCTTTCCAGCGACCTCATGAACCCCCCATGCTCTCCCAATCCATCTACTGACTTAATAGGAAGAGTCACCAGAGACATGAATGTCACTGCCAAGGTAAGTAAACCTCTCGACAAGGTCGACGCTCTCTTCACAGACAGACACACACACTGCTGAAGGTTGTGCCCAAGAGGTCATTAAAGACCTGGATCTTGTTTTTTTCCAGGACACTTGCAAGCTCAGACACTCAGACCCCTCACTTAGTCTCTCAAGAGCCCCAATCAGAGCCTCCATTGACTCTGCGAAGATCACAGTATCATCAGCAACATCAAGATCAGTGAATCTTTCTTCACCAACAGATTCCCCACAGCCACTGGACCCCACAACCTTGTCTAACACCCATCCATACAAGCATTGAACAGAGTAGGAGCAAAACACACACCTGACGAACCCCAGAATCAACTGGGAAAAAACAGAGGTTCTGCCTCCACTCTGTACAACACTCACAGTACCAGTGTACTGGCTGCTGATGATATTCAGCAACCTTGAGGGTATCCCATGAAGTCTCAGGATATCCCACAGAGCAGCTCGATCAACCGAGTCAAACACTTTATGAAAATCAACAAAGGCTACAAAGAAACTCTGCTAATATTTGCGTTTGTGTTCAATTAAAGCCCTTAGTACCAGGATGCAGTCAATGGTAGACTTCTTAGGTGTAAAACCAGACTGAATCGGTCACTGGTAGGTGAACAAGTGATCATGGATCCTATTAAGGATGACCCTAGCAAGGACCTTACCCGGCACTGAGAGCAATGTTATCCCCCTATAGTTGCCGCAATCCAGGTGATCATCCTTCCCTTTCCAGATAGGGATGACAATTCCCATTTTCCAGTCAGTTGGGATGATGCCAGTCTCTCAAATGAAAGCAAAGATTGCTTGCAATGCCAGGAGGACAGCCTTACTACCAACCTGGAGAAGTCCACCCTGGATACCACAGATCCCTGCAGCATCACGGTCAATAGTAATTTCATACAGTTTGTCAGATCTGAAAATTAAAGTTTTATTTCTTCTAAAACATTAACTGGAACATTTAGATAGTTAAATTTAAGTTTTAAATGAGGCAAAACACTTGCTTAAGGACCTCTTGCATTGAGTGCAGTAGATGGATGTGCCATGTTGAACCTGAATTAGCTCAATGAATTCATTTACAGAAGGTATTCAGTAACAGTTTGACAAGGTCAGATTTAAGAAAAATAAAAGTGCAGTTGTAGCTCATAAAGTAGTCCTGAAACAGTTGCAGATTTTCACGTCATTTGTGGCAGGCTGCATTTCTTACTCAGGATGTGTATTTATTTTTTCAGTGCTCATCATGAATTGCAAATATTTCAAATTCCAAAAGTTGTCTGCTGGGCAAAACACTCCTTTTCATAAAGTGGAGCGCATAATTAAACTTTGTGGAAGAAGTTTCGAGAAATCATTCCCTCACAGACCTGCACACTGGCCTTGTGTTTAAAGGGTATTTATTTGGCCAGATGGCTCTACTTCCAAGCTCCCTGAAATTAAAGCAGCAGACACCAATTTTCAGAGCTTGGGCAGCTGTGTTTCCTCAGGTACTGCTTTCTAGTAGGAAATACCCAGTTTGTTATTCTTCATTTGCAGTATAGGAGAAAGAATTAAGATTAAGATAAGGTGCAAAACGTGACATCAGGTTGTCAATTCATTTATATTTTTCAAAACCCTAAACATGGCTAGCCCCTTTAAACCTACATAACCCATTTACATATAAATGCCAGATATCTGTGGATACCTATTGATTTTGAACAAAATAAGGTCTCAGGAGCATATATTTTTTAATATAATTTCAGTTTTTTTAACTCTAATAGTTCCCATTTTAAAAAAAATATTGCTTACAGTTTTAGAATTTTAAAAAGTCTACAAAAAGTTACATTTTTAACAACATTTGGTTTTCAGAGAAAGCTTTTTCAGTTCTGAACTAAAACTGCTTTCCCTGTTTTAATTCGGTATTGTTTTGCCTCGTTTTTTCTTTTTATTATTCTTGTACTGTCTTAGCACAGCAAAATACTGTATCAATGACAGGAATTTCCCATAAAAATAAATAGGCTACACATTTTATTTAAAACCTTGTAATAGCTTAATTTTTCATCTTATATTCCTATTTTGAAGCTACACTTAATTTCACAACTCTCCAGTTATACTGCTGATTAATAGAAGCTGATTTGGGCTTGCCCAGAGTTCTCGGTTTAAATCTTGGCTCAGTCACTGCTTACGTCAAGTTTACACATTCTCCTGTGCCTATGTGTGATTTCTTTCTCCAGACTGGCACATTAGGGTATTACAGACTGTTAGTTTGCATGGTGTGATTGATGGTGGGTGTGTGCATGTGTATACTCAGTACAATGGGAAGGTAAACTGGCATCCTGGCTGGAATGGATGGTGTTCTTCTACCGTGCTGGAATGTCATCATGATTGATGGACAACATAGATGGATAGGGACACCTGCTGCTCACTGTATTGGACAGGAGGCCACCATGGAAGTACAATATGGATGGAAGGACATCCAAGCTGGGATGGGTGCTTTTCTCTACCTAAGCGGGCAGGCAGGGATAATGGATGGACAAAGGGAGACCACCTCCAGAAACAAAGGGTTCCCTCACTGCTCTATGTGGCATTGTTCCTCTGGTATGGCTTTGATTTGGACTCTCACAGGACTGCATGGGAGTCATAGGTCTGGAGGGCAGCTCTGTAGGGGCCCTTGGGTGCCATCAGTGGGCACGCCTAGAAGCTTACTCCACCGTTTTATAGAAGTTTAGCCTGACCCAGAAATACTTTATTGTGGTAATGTTGTGGCATGAGAAGGACGCCTGGGTCCTCCTCTGTTTCATTCAGGAGAGTTGGGAGCAAATCTCGTCTGATATGGAGAGAGGAAGGGAACAGAAAAAAATGTCTGTTTTGTGGTGAAAGAAACCAGTTTGTGAGTTATTCCTTTAAAATGAAAGGTGTTTTGAACCCCAAGACTTGTGTTGTCCTTAGTTGTTTCTAGGGTTTGGGGTGTGAGACGCCCACTATAAACCACACCAGCAATGAACTGTCAACCCATTCTACCAGAATAGAAACTTGAACCCCATATCCCTAAAATGGATATGTGGATTAGATTAATGGATAGATAGAGGGATGGATGAATGTGCTTCTTCCTATTCATGCTGCCCGACACGGAATAGAATAGCAGGCAACACAAGTGCAGCTGCAGTGGTAGAGTGTTTGAAAAAGAAAAAAAAACGTTAAAGAAACATGAAAAAAATAATGACTATGAAGGTTTGAAACTTCTTGTTAAAAAGTTCAGTCTGCCCTCATATATCTCAAGAAATGAGACATGCACATGCTGTAGTGTATACACAGCAATTTCAGTAATAATTCCCCCCTTTTACTTGCATTCTGGGTGACCTGGTTTGGATTGTGAAAGGGAGAATCTTTTACAGGAAGATGCTTGACTAACTGCATATGTAGCCAGCAGCTGACAAAATTACAGTTTCAAAACAAACAAATCTTAAATGTCTTCAGGTGTTGCCCAGTTTCCATTGGGTTAAGTAGGGAAAGTTTGACCATAGACTCCACATTTTAACATGTAAAACATGCAGCTGTCTTGATAGGAACATAGCATTAACCTAAAAAAGCCTGACTTTATACCATTTTCACCATCACACTATCTAATCTGTCGATCTTCTCTTTTTCTGTGGTCCAGCATAGTTCAATTGACTGCCACCCAAATATTTCATACACTGAAACATTTTTTGCAGGCAAGAAACCACAAAACAAATTCAGATGCTGTCCATCACTGATTTGTACACACATTCTCTTCCCTTAAAGTAAATTTAGTCAGTCAGTCATTATCCAATCCCGCTATATCCTAACACAGGGTCACAGGGGTCTGTTGGAGCCAATCCCAGCCAGCAAGGCAGGAACAAATCACGGGCAGGGTGCCAGCCCACTGCAGGGCACACAGACACACACACCCCACCTTACACCTAACCTGCATGTCTTTGGACTGTGGGAGGAAACTGGAGCACCTGGAGGAAACCCATGCAGACACGGGGAGAACATGCAAACTCCACGCAGGGAGGACCCAGGAAGCAAACCCAGGTCTTCTTACTGCAAGGCAGCAGCACTACCACTGTGCCACCGTGCCGCCCTCAAAGTAAAGTGACTTCCTTTAAAATTAATAATGTCCCAATGTAGTAGCAGAAGCACAATCTCTGCCTTGAATTATTCAAAACCCTCAAAAACTGCAAAAAATCATCCGCCCAAATTGTATCGGCAGAGGAGGTATAGCTCCTATGATTTTGCAATCAAGTGGCTGAGGAGTTAGGCAACAATTGGCTTGAATAGTTTAAAGGTAAGAGTTGTTGCTCTTTTAGCTATCATGTTTAATGAAGAGTATTTATTGGGGTTTATTAAAGGTAAGAAGGGTAAAAATATTATTGTATAATTTGCTGATCCCAGTCCATAAACCAGTTGCTGACCTCTTTATCTCTGTGGTAGATGTCAAATTTGTTACAATACAGAGGGTCTTTTATGATTGTATAATTTAATATGTTAAGCACAGGGATTTTTATAAATGTAATAATGAAGTTTTACATATAAAATACATTTCTGGAAGCATTTGTGTTTATGTATTTGTTTTAATTATGTATGTGTTACAAAAACAACATGATGCAAACAATTACATATATACAGTATTTTTACAAGTCTAGTTCCCACTTGTTATTTCATCCATCCATCCATTCATCCATTATTCAGCCCGCTATATCCTAACTACAGGGTCATGGGGGTCTGCTGGAGCCAATCCCAGCCAACATAGGGCACAAGGCAGGAACAAACCCCGGGCAGGGCGCCAGCCCACCACAGGGCGTGCACACACACACCCCCACACACCAAGCACAATTTAGAATTGCCAATCCACCTAACCTGTACGTCTTTGGACTGTGGGAGGAAACCGGAGTACCCGGAGGAAACCCACGCAGACACGGGGAGGACATACAAACTCCATGCAGGGAGGACCCGGGAGCGAACCTGTCTCCTAACTGCTTGGCAGCAGCGCTACCACTGCACCATCGTGCCGGCCCACTTGTTATTTCAATTAATAAAAAAAAACTCCTTACAAGTTAGTAAGTCAAAAAAGATTTCCTGTTGTCTAACAGTAAGAGAGCAGATGATGTCCTTTGATTATGAAATCGACATTCTCATGTGGCAACTGCTTCTTTATGCAGGATGAGACATTTCCTCTGCATAACCCTGTGCAAACTGATAACAGTAACTGATGCCTAATTATGTTTTAAATAAAATTAAATATGCCTCCTCTTTCCCAGCAAAACACTGTCCTGGACCACATGTTTAAAGGAAGATGTCACACATATGCGCTTCGGAGACAGTTTTCCGGGCATGTATAAGTGTGAGAGGTTGGAGCTATCAGATAACACCTTCTCTCTTTCCTCTGCTGTATCCCTAGAGAAGGAAATCCTGCCTGATGACCTCACTTCCTGTCCTGGCTCTGCTGTCCTCACTTCCTGTCCTGGTTCAATATACCCACCATCTTGTTTCATTGCAATTCAGTTCTGTATTGAGCACAGTCTGAAAAGACATCATTTTTTCTTTTTTTGATCGCTAATTTGCAAGTATATGTTGTGGCTAGCTACCCCAAATCTTCTTTAACAAAGTGTAAGCACATAGCTTCCCTTGATGACTCTCAGTCTGTGCACTCCCAATGTGTCTGCTGTTTTTTAATGTTCTGCTTGTTAGTTTAATTAGCCGCTGTCAAACTGCCTTGTGTGGGTCAATGTGTCCTGTGTCAATTCCGAATTTGTTTTCTGATTTGATTCTGATGTTGCAGGGTTAGCTTCCAACATTTTGAGACCTTGTGTCAGAAAAACGGCGCTCAGCAAATGATTGGATATTTTTTTTTATGGTTCCAAAGTTCAAAACAGCAGGGTGCAGAGCATCTGTAAGCTTTATACTTCTGTAATATCTTGAATATTTTATTTGTTAAGTAAATAGTCTCTCATGTAACAAGAGAGAAATAAATATTTGAATTGAGCTGCTAACTTCCTTGATAAGCTGAGAGCTACCATAAAGTATGTACAGCAATGAAATATGGAAGCCTGCAAGTTTAAATAAAATATATATCCTGGAAGATTTCCTTATTGGAAAAAGCAAAATGTAATGTACCAGCCATCCTTGCATATGTCAAACCCAGAGCTTCAATGCAAGAATTACACAGCCGTCCAGCTGAGCTCTGTTGAAGTTAATTTCATCCTTCTACAAATCATCCTAGCAAGTAGAAAATTCTAGCTCAAATCTTGTATAGTCATAGGACTACCTTCAATCTAAGCAGGGGTCCATTTCTATGTTTTACTGCCTTATTGTAATGGCTATAAAATGTTCTTCTCCAGAATCTACAGAGTCAGGAGAGTTGAGGCTGGAGCTGAACAGGTTAGCGACCGAAATCAAGTGCTTCATATTAAGAGTCAAAAAGAAAGAAAGGGACAGGGAGAGAGATAGAGGGAGAGAGGGAGAGGCCAGCACTTCACATGCGTACATATAAGACAGAAAGACAGGGAACAGAGAAGCCCTTACATGCAGATTAGACTGTGACATCTTGTTTTCAAGCAGCAATGTATGTGCCTCCATGTATCACTGAATATGACATTTTGTCATAATTTTGTCAGACATGTTTGTTTTCATTATAACGAGTTGTTCACGGGCTTGTCTTGTTGGTTATGAAAGGAAGCTGCATAACATATAGATTTAGATCTTAAGAATTGTTTCCTTCCAGCAAAATTCTTTCAGCTTAAGGGCAAGTCACGTACTTAAGGACACCAGTGGAAATTAAGTGGAAATGCATGGGATTCTGGAACAAACTACCAAGAGATGCAGGTGAAGCAGTAACTTTAACAACCTTAAAGAAAAATCTGGATAAGCTATTGGCTATTGGGAAGGCTTAGCTATTAGCTAAATTGACTGAATGGTCTCTTCTCATTTTTTAAATTTCTTATGTCTGCTCTTACACTCCTAACCTACTTTAAGATGGAAGCTGATGAATCAGCTATTGGTGTCTGAGCTGTTTAATCACAAATTTTCATCACAATCTGTTCTTGCACTTTCTTTTCAATATTATCAGTAACTGCTTGTAATTAAGCAAGACTGATGAAGACATTGGCTATAGAGCAGGGGTGAGCAATCCTAGTGTTACATTTCAGCCAGGGTTCCTTTCATGTCTGACTTGGCTGTCTTTTTTGTTCATTTTTGAGTCTTTGATTTATGTTACTTTGGTATATTATTTGTTGTACTGTACTCCCTATGCCAGTGTTATGTTCCTTGTGTTTTGTGGGTGGTTACCAAAGAGCCTGAGCTACCTGCCCATCAATGCCAGAGACTGATCTCAGCTCCTTAAAGGCAGGGGCAACTTACAATCCCTTGCTGTATATTTGAATACCTATTGGAAAATTATTCTTGTTTTTTCTGTGCTTATTATGAATTTCTGTATTTTTTTACCTCTTTGCTTTGTATTTCAACTACTCTTTGGATTTGTGATTGGGACTTTGTTTGCTTTTGGTATTGTCTTGTTATTTTGCTCCTCTCAATGCATTTTTGTTTTAAGGAACTTTTTTTAATAATAAATCTTTTATTTATATAGATTTTATGTTGCCCTCTGTGACAGTAGCTGAGGGTTTTGATGAGATTTCCCCCTCTAGTGGGTATTTTTGGAACTGTCCAGAACTAATGTGCTGTTGAACTTTCAAGCACGTAACACACCAAGTCCTAGAGGGCTAAGCAACTGCAGGCTGTTTTCCTTATTTGTAATCCAGTTGTGTTGTGAATTTCTGCTTAATCAAATGGTTTGCTCTGTCTCTGTTGACTCTCTGAAATTAATATCAACATGACTCTTATTTCTCCACATAATTCATAAAAAACTCACTGTTGTCATGACTTCAACTATACAGCAGTGTTTCTATTTTATTTTTTTTTTCAACCTAATTCAAATATCTCTGCTTGTCAGGAATTTTAAGGGGTTTGTTTTTTTAACTTTAAGTTGCAAGTAACAAAGGAGACTACAAGACTCATTACAACCAAACCAGCCTGCAGAAGTGGGATCACTTGCAGTGCAGCCCCTTGCATGGACTTTCCTACTATAAAACCTGAGCCTCAGGACCTCCTGTAAGAGCACCTAATAATGTCATCCAAGGCTGGACTACAGAAGTGACTGAGCAAGCAGTACAGAAGCCATAGTAAATGTATACAAATAATGTATATTTCACCTATGCTTACATTCCAAGAGGCAAGACACAAAGACAAAGAGAACTCAAAATACAAGATGGAAGGCACAAAATGCAGACAAAAGTATCAAAGGTACTAAATAGAGTCCAAAAATAGCCAAAACACTTTAAGCATTAAAAAAACCAAAGAGCATGGTAGAAATAAACTACAGACTTTCTGAAAGGCTAACAAAAAAATTAATTAACCCCCTCGCTTGTTTTGGTCTGGGACCTCCCATCATTTGACTGCAGGGAAAAGGGGGGCTACAGACAGAACCCAAGCCGACTCTTAGCGAATAAATCAGGTGTGACCTGTAGATGGCATTACAGTACCCCAAAGCCCAAGCACAACCACAACTATTCAAGTAACCAGTTCAATAAAAAGGTTTATTTTAACAAAACACCTGCACAGGTTACCGTCAGGCACAAACTCAAACACAATTCTCTCTCGTTTATGCCTCCACTCCTCCAAGGCAAGTGTTGTCCAGCTCCTCTCCCTACTCCAACTTGATTGGATGAGGTAGAGCAGCTTCTTTTATCTTAGCCCTGGGATATCTTCCAGTGCTAGTATATAGACCATTGGAAGCATCCCCTACAGGTGGGATCACAGATTCTAACAGCCCCCTCTGGTGGAACCACCGGTACCTAACAAGGCCACCCCATGGGACTACAATTTCCATCATGCCTTGTGGTTGTCCATACTAGTAGTACTGCCCAGAGATGCTACCACCTAACATGTTGGGGGGCATGTACCCCTGACTAGTTGTCTCCCTGGTCCTTCTAGCACACTGACCTCCCAACCAGGTGTTATGCCTTGGTTCTGACCTGTCAAAATGCCAGCATGCCCACTTCCAGACTGGTCTCTTCTGCCAACTTCCTAACTAAGGCAGGGAACAGCATGACTTTCTTGTTATGTTTCTGAAGAGCTGGCCTCCTATCCATGTAAAGAACCTTGCCCCATCCTGGCTAGGTTGCCCATCAATACACGCTGTCCTTTACACACTAAATTGACTTTGCTTACTTGTATATGTGTTTATAATTAAGTAGCTTGTTTTAATGGAATATTTAAAAAAAATCCTGAAAGAGGAATTGAAGTGCTGTGACCATCCTTAGTCCATTTATTACATTTTACCAGGAATGTAAAATATAAGCTGGATATAACTTCTGACACAGCCGAATAATAGGAATAAGGGGAAGAATTCCTAAATACTATACATTGCATTTTATGTAAACCAAGGTAATAGGTGGAATTTTAGTAGAAGAAAAGCCTACAGTCTCTATGACCCTTCAGGATCTCAATTGCATAGGGTTCTAATGATCTGTTCATTATGTTCACAGACCATTCAAATAAAAAAAAAGAACCAAGTTTACTGTTCTAAGTTTGTTATATCACAAGGGTACTGAAAAATTGCATCAGGACTGATAAACTGCCTTGTCAATTTGGTGATAATATGGAGTAAAATGATCCCGAACCAATTGTTTCAACAGATAACAGATTTGTCACTAGTACTGCTGTTCATCAAACATACTGTGTAAAGTACACAGAACCTGTTCATGCTAATGTTCAATTCATCTGTGCATCATGAATGCTTAAAAACATGTCTGGTAGTTTAATTGGCAATGGTGAGTGAAATATCGTGAGACAAGGAGCTGATATATAGTTACTAATGCCTCTCTCTCTCTCTCTCTCTCTCACCAGACAAAAAGAAGAGATATAACTTACCTTCCATACTTATGAGTTTCAAAGATGGCTTCCAATCGTCACTTCCACCTCTGACTCCCGATGATGGCATCACTTCCAGTGCCCCGGCATGGTGCCACTTCCGGCACTTTTAGCATGATGGCACTTCCGGTTCCACCAATATGACGTCACTTTGGGGATCAAATGACTTACATTTTTTCCACTGTATAAAACGTCATCTTTTCTAATGTACCATTGTCATCTACTGTATAAGTATTTTGATCGAAAATTTTGTCCTTTTGCATTTATTGTCCATTGGACTTTATAAGGGGATAGTCCCCAACTGTGTTTCTTTGTTGTGGAGCCTTTTTTGCATAACACAGTGCTAATTACTACGTGGGTTGTTTGCATGTTCTCCTTGTGCATTTTTACCATAAAGTTTTTTTTTTTCTCCTACATCCACAAGGCAGGATTGATTAATCAGTGATGGTGACTGTAATCAACCGTTTATAGGATGCCAGTCCATTACAGGGCACACTCACACTCAAGCCAATAAACACTCACTCACTCATGTGGAGTGTCTTTAGGTTGTATGAAGGAAAAAAACAGTACCTAGACACAGTGTCGTAGCGTGGGCTTTCGTCGCCTGGGGCCGACCGGAAATTTGCCGCCCCTCTATTTAGTTATTCTTAAAAAAAATAGACAAAATAAAAAGCTGCATTAAATTTTTTTATTGATTAAAAATTTACTTTTCGTATTTTTTTAATAGCAAAATCTTTTATACAATTGTCAATATCAATATGTATGTCATGTTCAATTGCCAGAATAGCTAAATTTGTTAGCCTTAACGTGGACATAGTTGATCTGAGATAATTTTTGATTAATTTGAGCTTAGAGAAGCTTCTCTCGCAACTAGCATTACTGATGGCAGATGTTAAAAAAATTCTTAACATTATGACAATGTTTGGTAAACCATCTTCAAGTTTGGACTCAATAATATATTTTAATAAACTCAGAGAGCCGGACCTAATGAGTTCTTTTTTACAGTCTGGGTCTGTTGCAGCTACAAAAGCTTGTAGACGTACGCGCTCAAGTAGAAATTCTTCTTTATTAATGTCTTGAGGAGCTTGGTCTAAGTTAAGCTCGTCCCTGCACAATATCACTTCAGGTCTTAAAAAATCATATTTTTGCGCTAGATTTTGCAACTGTTGGAATCTTTCTCGAATTTCAGCAGATACTCTGTCTATTGAAAATTCACTTAGGTAGGTTTTATCGTCACTAGATACTGTCGTAGATTGACTCTACAATGCGCTGTAAAAACGTCTGAGAAAATTTCTATTGCACCACCTGCTTCACCTGCCACCCTTTCCGCACCCGCGCTGTCTGCTTGGCTTGAATCAGCGCGGGCGCGATTTGCAGTTTCAAATATACCTATATTTTTTTAAATTTAAATATCATGGTGATTGCCGCCGCCCCTTTTGATACGCCGCCCGGGGCCATGGCCCCCTCGGCACCCCCCTCGCTACGCCACTGCCTAGACAAACAAAACAACCAAACATTGTGAAAACATGTACACTGCACACATGCTGCACCCAAGCTGGAATTCAAGAGATGGGAGGTTTCAGCACTAACCACTGGGCTGCTGTGGTGACCATCAGTCAGCATAGCCTATAAGAAATTTTAAGGTAGCTGTCATACAGGCTAAAGTCTACACACTGGAAAACAACACTGCTCAATAATAAGGAACACTATGGAACAGAAAAGCAGTGTTAGTATGAAGAACTAGCATTCATACATTAAAATAGGGTACAACTATCACATCAGTGTGCAAAAGTTCCCACCACCAGTTTTGGTTTTCTTGCAGGCTTTAAAAAGCACATGGAAGCTAGTGGCAAATTTAACATAGCATGGAGAATTAGTCTCATTTTTAAACGTTAAGAGTCTGCTTAAACATCAGGTTGCACAAAATCTGTTTTAAAGCGTTTTCTCACTTGAACAAAATTGCAAAGGTGGCAGGCAACACAGTGGCACAGAACAGGAGTGAGAGAGAGAGAGAGAGAGAGTGCAGCTACTGCTGAGAAAAGTAGAGCATAAACAGTGAATGACAGACCCTGTTTCTTTACCAGACAATTGTCATGTGTAAGAGAAGAAAGTGAGGACTTAACACCTTGAGGGGAATTCACCTGAATTCAGAGAAGCAGAGAGAAGGAGGCCAGTAAATGACTTACACCTTAGCAGATGGCCCAGGACAATTTCTTCCTAGTGACAGAGGGAGACTGTGAAGACGCTGAGAGAGAAGAGACCCTAGATTCACCTTTGTACACCTTGCATGTATTCAGGGGCAAGCCAGATCTCAAGAGTGAAATGAGCTTAGGGCACTCTTTTCATATGCAACCCTAAGAGCCTGATATTATTGGCATGAGGTGCACAGGCTGCTTCCTGATTCTACAATACTTCTGGCGTCAAAACATAAGTACAGGAAAAGAATCATTGTTAGGAGAAAGAGGAAAACAACAAAAAAAAAATGAAAGAGATGAAAGGGAATATTGTTTTTGCAGTATGAAGAAGCATGAAAAGAGAAGATGCAAACCTTAAAAAAGACAAGGGCTTGTGTAGCCCAGCAGGGACAAAAAAGTCTTATATTTTTTTTTTCAATGTCAGTTTGTGTTTTTCCATGTGATCATTCACCCTATGTGTATGATTGAGTTAAACCAGTGTTTCCCAACCTCGGTCCTGGGGGCACTGATTCCTAATCAGTGACAACACCTGATAGCACTGATCTCATTCAATTAGCTGGTATTATTTTACTGTTATTCTACATTTAGAAAAGCACAGAGGCATGATTTTTACATTTATATAACATTTAGAAATATTTCTGCTTTTGCTATAGATTTAAATGCTTAACTCTCTTTTGTTGATTTTATTATATTTTGCCCTTTCTCTGTGCAGTTTTCCCCCTTTGTTGTATCTTATTAATCCATCCATCCATCCATTTTCTAACCCGCTGAATCCGAATACAGGGTCACGGGGGTCTGCTGGAGCCAATCCCAGCCAACACAGGGCACAAGGCAGGAACCAATCTTGGGCAGGGTGCCAACCCACCGCAGGTATCTTATTAATGACAATTAAAAATGAGCAGAGCAGATACGCTGGCAAACAACACGGAATCATGAAAAGCTGAAACTACTTTAGCAGTAGACCCACTAATTAGTAAAAAATGGATTAATTAAACAATTAGAACACCTAGAAAAGTAGAATGAAAATCAAGATGAAAATATTGTTAAAAAGAAAAAAAATGTATTACTCCCATATAACTGCTTGGTACAGTATATATATATATATACCAAACTTAGTTTTCTAATTTCTATATTGTTCCTTAAACACAGAACTTGGGAAATAACAGCTCACTTAATTAGCCCAGGAGTCCAATTAAAAACAGAAGCTGGTTGGAACAAAAACCTGCAGCCACAGTGTGCCCCCAGGACCGAGGTTGGGAAACACTGAGTTAAACCATCATTTTTGATTACTTCAGTGGTCTTAGACACTTTTAATGTGGGTTGGCATAAGTGCTAGTGTCATGTGATTTTTATAATCCAGACCAGGGTTGCAGGAGCCTATCCCAGCAAGCATAGGGCATAAGGCAGGAACAAACCCTGGAGAGGGTGCTAATCTATCACAGGGCAAACACACCCACATGCACATGCACACACACACACACATACACACATTACAGCCAACTTAGTATTACTAATTCAATGTCTTGGGGTAGTGAGAGGAAACCAAAGCAGACACGAGGAGAACAATCAAACTCCATGCAAGGAGGACCCAGGATGTGATCTCTGATCTCTTTTTTGTGGGACAGCAGTGCTACCACTGCTAACCTGATTTCTAGTTGTGCTTCCTTTTTTTTTTATTATGAAATAGCCTTTAAAATGCAGGCAAAAAATGGAAATATTCACAATTTGAAAAGTAAGAGAGAGAGAGAAAAGACATAATACTAAGTAAAAATTAAGACTGTAATAATTCCCATAACATTATCTGTGATACTTTGAATCAGTCAAATTTCATTTCAAACTGCATCATCAAACAACACAAGAATAACATAGAATATCTAATACACATGCTGAGGAGTACGATAACAAAGTACAGCTAATATTAGTAATTCACAGCTAAAAGATACCCAGAAATATTTAGAAATAAGGTATATATTATATAATAAGGTATATATTATAAGGTATTTTAAATGAAAAGCATAATAAGGAGCTCTGTAAATCGAAAACAGCAGTGGTTCTTAAATGTTTGTAACTCGTGACTCCTTTTCATGAGTCAAAGTTTTTAGCGACCCCTGGTATTATAGGAGTTTGCTACATTATTTTTTAAAAATTAAAGTTAGAAATACCTGTAGTGTTACTGCAAGTATTTAATGGAACAACCACTGCATATTGTGGTATTAAACTTTATGAAAATAAATTGAAATACATCTAGCCTTACGCAAAGAAACAACAATCAAAAATAACTAATAAACATAACTCAATTATCATATAATAACAAATATTAATATAAAGGCCTTTAATGAGAATGAGAATGACACGAGAATTAAATCCTTGCTTAATTTTCCTCAGCATGGATCTCACAGCAATTTCAAGCATTATTAAGACTTGTGGAAGAATAATTGTAGGGTAATACAGCATTCACCTTTAGGAAATTAGTATAAAGGGTTAATAAATGTCAGAAATGAGATAAAGATCAAGTGAACAACAAAATGTACATTTAAAAAAAGATTTGGTTTAGGATAAATACTAAGATGGTCAGGTAAATAAGAATGTTCCAGAAGAAAGGCTTATGTAATATACAAAATGTACTGAAGGATGACTAAGAAAACAGCAGATGTACTATAAACAACAAGAATGGACAATTGTTATATGCACAGAAATTTCAAGGGCGGTGATGCATCTCAAAGGTATAAGATGAACCGGAACATAATATAACAGACTTTTATTTTATATAAATCATTTGGGTCTAAACCAATGAACCAACCTGAGTAAAATGTATGCATTGATTGATAAGTCAAGTCAAGTTAAGTTGGGAAGCATGCACTGGTACAGTGCATTGCCGCACCCACCACATGACGAAACAACTCGGGATCCTGGTGGGTAACTCCCCCAGGCACACATGCGGTCCAGTCCCACCCTCCAGAAATGACCCTCTATCTGCCACAGCCAGGTGTTATGTGGACAGCCTCTTGGCTTGGTCCATCCACTCGGGTCCCCAAAAATGAGGATCTTACGAGCTGGATTATCCTCAGTGAAACGCGCCACATGGCCGTAGTGCTGTAACTGACGCTCCCTCACAATGCATTTAATGTGCCTCATTTAAGACTCAATGAGCAACAGCTCATTCAACACAAAGTAAAACCAACGGTACCCAAAGATTTTCAGGAGAGACACAGTCCTGTCTTCGTCTCAGGTCACTGGATAGCGTCCATGTCTCGCAACCATATAGCAAGACAGGAAGCACCAGGACTCTAAAGACTTGGACCTTCGTCCTTTTGCATAGATATCAGGAGCACCACACACCCCAGTGACCTCATGACCCCTCATGCTCTCCCTATCCATCTACTGACTTCAGAGAAAGAGTCATCAGAGACATGAATATCACTGCCAAGGTAAGTAAACCTCTCGACAAGGTTGACACTCTCTCCACAGACAGACACACTGCTGATGGCTGTACCCAAGAAGTCATTAAAGGCCTGGATCTTGGTTTTTATCCAGGACACTCAGAAGCCCAGCCACTCAGACTCCTCACTCAGTTTCTCAAGACCCCCATTCAGAGTCTCCATTGACACCGCGAAGATCACAGCATCGTCAGCAATGTCAAGATCCGTGAATCTTTCTTCACCAACAGATGCCCCACACCTGCTGGACCCCACGACCTTCCCCAACACTCAGTCCATACAAGCATTGAACAGAGCAGGAGCAAGAACACACCGCTGACGAACCCCAGAATCAACTGGGAAAAACACAAGACGTTCTGCCTCCACTCTGTGCAGCACTCACAGTACCAGTGTACAGGCCGGCCATGATATCCAGCAGCCTCGAGGGGATCCCACGAACCCTCAGGATATCCCACAGGGCAGCTCGATTAACTGAGTCGAACACTTTAGAAAAATCAACAAAGGTGGCAAGGAAACTCTGCCGATATTCGTGTTTGATTGACAATGCATGTAAATTCAACAGTTTATAAAATTAACCTCTATTCTTTGTTTCTCTGACCAGTCTGACCATTCTGATCAGGCTGTAACGGACTGCTTTTGAAGAATGCTGCTTCCAAGGTATTTTGCCGAGGAGTAATTAAAGATACAATGAACAGCTTTTCTCCCGCCTGTTTACTGAGTTGTCATGTTTGAGGATAGTTTCTTTCTTTAATAAGATGTTAAATTTTGACCACAGACTAGAGTGGTATTTTGTTTATATTAGAGCCAAAGTTGAAAATGAAATGAAAATGTGGTGGCAAATGGAAGCATAGCTCAAATTCCAGTGCACAAAAGCTGTCAAGGATTTCTTTGAAAATTGAAGTTTAAGATTGGTATCACTGGAAAGCTCTGCAAATTCTTCTTGAGCCAGCAATGACAGATGTTTCACCTGCTGTCTTTGGACAATGAGGGGTTTTAAATCCAATCAAAATGATCCTTTTAAAAATCTGGAACAAATATTTACTAAACTGACTTTCCAAGCATACCAAATGATAAGTAATAGTCTGCTTAATCAGATTTTAACTTAAATCATTTTTGCAGGTAAAATCAACCATACATGAAAATATTCCAAATGAGTTATTTTCTTATTTACTCCTCCATATGTTTATTTTGTTCATGAATGCCTACACTTTATCTTTAAATCTTTCTAAATCTTTCTGTTCTCCTCCTGCGGACACATTCATCTTGTTCTGTTTCTTTAAGATATCTGACAAGTAATTTTGCAGAGCTAAATTTTTTGAGTTATTGTCAGACAAAATAGTATTACTTCATTTCTTAACTCTATGATAATTATCTCAAAGTTCATCTGTTTGACAGCCATCTTACATACAATACAATACTATACAATACAACTTATTTTTATATAGCCCAGAATCACACAAGAAGTGCCGCAATGGGCTTTAACAGGCCCTGCCTCTTAACAGCCCCCCAGCCTTGACTCCCTAAGAAGATAAGGAAAAACTCCTAAAAAAACCTTTATAAGGGAAAAAAATGGAAGAAACCTTGGGAAATGCAGTTCAAACAGAGACCCCTTTCCAGGTAGGTTGGGTGTGCAGTAGGTGTCAAAAAGAAGGGGTCAATACAATACGATACACAGAAGAGGACACAAGTAATCCTCAAAACAGTATAATAGTAAAATAAAAATATTATAAGTACATCTGCAAGCAGCAACAGTTTATTGCCATCAGCTCCCATATCCTTACAAAGATTTGAAAAGAGGTAAAGAGTGTTCAATATTCATTTTGTAATACTACATTAGATGAAGAAATGTTCTTAGCCACTACATCCCTTTATTATCATTGCTCCAGCACCATCAGAACACACACTTACACTGTTACTCCATTTTGGACCTTCCTTGAAGAAAATCCTCCATTTTTAGAAAGATATCTTTGTCTGTTGTATACTGTGTGACAGATAGGGGGCAGTATCACTCTCTTGAACCCCTGTCCAAGACTCCAGACACCACAGTCCAAAATATGACTTTATTCATAAGCCACAGTGCACAAAGCACCCTCTCCTCCACTATACTCATTAAATTACACAATAATCACTAATAAACAATCCACCACTCCCAGACGCGTTTCCCTCCTACCACCCAGCTCAGCTCGCCGTCTGGGAGCTGCCACAATCCTTTTATCCTCCCTGACCCGGAAGTGTTCCAATTCCCAGTCCATGTGATCTCCTATCACTTCGGGGTCAGATCAAAAGTCCTTTCTTCACCCCGGAAGCATGTCATTCCCCTTGTCCATGTGACTCGGACGTACTTCCAGGGCATAGGGTAAATAAACACTGTTCCTCCCTGCAGCGCCTTCTAGCGGCCCCTGTGGTATCCAGCAGGGGTGCAAAGGAAAATTCCAATGTTCATAATTCCCTGCTGGCATTCGGGGCACCTCCATGCTGCAGGGAGGGCTCCACCTGCCGGCCTGGGGGTATTGGCTGGGATGAATGGCCGGCCATATTCCACAACTGTTAATATAATAATACCTGAGATATGCCAATGGTTGATTTTAGCATGTTACTGAAACTTGTTATTACTAAAGTCCATGACTGTTTCAGAAACTTCAAAGTCTGAGAGAAAATTTTTGATGCAGTCCATCTGCCTGCTTTTTCCCATTTGAATCACAGTTGGCAAAATAAGCTTTATGCTTTATGAGAGAGTGGCAAACAGAAAAAATACACATGGCATCTCCATTAGAGTTTACCAAAAGACACATGAGAGAGTCTGAAGTCAACTGGTTTTGGCCATCAGCTGAACTCCATGTTTAAGCACTGTACATGATCACAAACACCCCATCCCCGCTGTGAAGCATGGTGCTGGTGGCATCATGTTGTGGGGATGCTTCTCTGCCACAGGCCCTGGAAGCCTTGTGAAGGTGGAGGGCAAAATGAATGCTGCAAAATACAGAGATATCCTGGACAAAAGCGTGATGTAGTCTGCAAAAAACCTTTGCCTTGGGAGAAGATTTGTTTTCCAGCAAAACAGCAACTAAAGCTACATAGGAATGACTTAAAACAATAATGATTAATGCCTTGGAGTGGCTGTGTCAGAGTCCAGATCTCAATCGAATTAAGAATATGTGGATGAACTTGAAAAAAGGCTGCTCACTTGCAATCCCCATGTAACCTAACAGGTTCTTGCTGGCAGAGTTTCTTTTGTTAGGAATGGGGACAAATTGCAGCATCCAGATGTGCAAAGCTGATAGAGAGAGAGAGAGAGACCTGTGCACACAGACTCAAGGGTGTCATGGCTGCCAAAGGAGCATCGGCTAAATACTGACCTCAAGGGGTGAGCACTTGCGTGATCAACTTGTTTGTGATTTATATGTGCAACTAATGTAGATCACTTTACATATGTCTGGTTTCACTTTGACATTAAAGAATGTTTTTCTGCTAATCTATGTCAAAAAATCCAAATTAAATACACTGTAATTCAATGTTGTGTAATAATGAAATGCGGAAACTTTCAAGCAGATGAGTACTTCTTATAGGCACAAAATATCGAAATGTAGACAGAGTATTTGTGTATCAATCTTCAGTGCAGCGATTTTCCAAAAAGTTACTGTGTTCAGAATGTCACAGGGTTCCACAGACTACTGTATCTTGGCTGCATTGTACTTCAGGAATGAATCAAGCACACTTGTACACACTCTCTCAAGCACCAAAAATATGTTTATTTAAATACTCCTTGCCATCTCCCTATATGTTAAAATGTTGTTTTATATGCCTGGCTGGAGGGGTGGGGTGGATATGTTATGTAGTGTATAGTATAAATAACTTGTTCACCAGGCTTAATCTGCTTATTTTAAAGCAGTGAAGTATTGGAAGAGAGTCTATTTTAAGCAAAATTCCCGGGAAGCCGATTGCACTGCCCCTGTTACATAACTTAGTCAAAGGAAGATTACACAGCTACACGGCAAAAGTTTGTTAGTGTTAATTAAACAATGCTAAACATTTCATGCTGTTAACCTATAATTAGAAACAACACAGCATGGGATCTGGATTTTAAAAATATCTCTCCTGGTTCTACTCCCATTCCACAGGGTGATTTAAGAGCAGGTTATTTTCCTTTAGGGAAAGCAAACAATCTACATAGTAGAGATTATCCAAATTAAGCAAACCCTTTGTATTAGGGACTGTTGATATATTTAAATACTGTTATTATGTAAATCATCACAATTATGGAAATTAATATAATTTGTATGGGTTACTTACCTTTTTATTGAATAATTAGTCTTCTTCAGCTCATTATACTGTATTGCCCCAATTCAATTTCCATATTTTACATTTATTGATAATATTATCAAACCAGCAATAATTAGAAGGCACCTGTAAAAGACCTTCCTTACACTCACACAGCACCCAGCATGGACAGCTCATTATGTGGAAGCTAGGGGGCACCCTCCAGTTGTCTTTGAACCCTGAAGTAAAGCATGGAGGCTGAAATATATACAGTATATAAAATAGTTGTTTTATCATACATAACAGACATTTTTCCAAAAGCAGTGTAAAAACAGTCAGAAAACCATAACCTTGAAGACTCTCTGGGCCTTCCCAGTCAGTTTGTTGTTGGCTGGTCCACTTCTTTCTTAAGTAACACAACAGGCACTCCTATCCTTGGCTCATGTACCCCTCTTTGTGATCCACTGCCCTCTGTTCCTCTGTACTTTAATGTTATCTTTTAAAACGTAGCCAGAGAACAAATTTAGAATTGACCCAGCATTAGGATTGCCCTCTGGAATTCCTGGGGTCATCCCTATAAACTCCATATCATTGGCCCAAAGTCCACCAGCAGTCCTGGGCTTCAGCACACACTTGAAGAGCAACAAAACTGTTGAGTTTGTCTAAGACAGTGGCAGGTACAAACAGACCTGAAAAATAATTATTTGTATGAAGAAATGACTTTCATTTTGGGGGATATTCAGAAAGAGTGTGAAGGAGATAGGTAAAGGTCAAAGCAAACTCAGAGTCATATTACAAAATCAAGCCCTATTTGTTTTTAAAATGTTCTAGTACACGGCTATTACAAAGTCATTCTTTAATTATTAGTAATTATTTACAGGTAACAGTTTGTGTGCATTCTTTTGGAATATTGAAGTTGTTTCAAGTTCTCATTATTTTTTTAACATGTTCTTGGCATTTTAATTGAAGGTTTGAACACCTCCCTGATTGTAAAAGTTTCATTATTATGGTAGCATGATGGCATCTCATTGTACGTCTCTTTCATTTGACATTACTGAATATAATATAGTAGCACCCATGTAAAGCAATCCTAATATTGAGGGCACCCAACAAAGAACACAGAGCAAAATCTGCTACTTTTTCATCTACTTCTTCTTCCCACTTTTGCGTGGGGTCGATGTGCTTGATCAGCCTTCTCCAAACAGCTTGGTCCTGTGTCTCCTCGCCAGTCAAGCCCTTTTAATTCAGACCTTCTTTTACTTCATCTATCTAAAGTTGCTTTGGTCTCCCTCTTTCTCTCCTCCTATATTTCCTTTCCCATCACTTTTTTGCCCACATATTCGTTGTCTCTCTTCAACACAATTTTAGTCTACTATCCTGTTCTTTCCTAAATGCTGTATCTTTCTTACTTTTACTACTTATTCTTACCTCCGATTGTCTAATTTCTCTGACCTTTTTTGTAACTTTAAACATCCATCTCGACATTCTCATTTCTGCCAAATTTAACTTCTTCTACTTCACTCCATTTTCTGTCCATGTCTCAACTCCATACATGATTGCTGGTCTTACCACTGCCTTAAAAACCGTACCTTTAACCTTTGCCTAAATCCCTTAATAATATAATACTCCTGATACTGTTTTCCAGTTGTTCCATCTACACTGTACTCTATAGGTTATCTCTACAACTAGTTTTCCATCTTGGGCTACCACTGGTCCAAGATATTTAAATGTACTGTATCCACTCTTTCAGTAGCTCTCCCTGCAGGCTAACTTCTGAATCCTGATCATCATTAAACCTCAAATATTCATTCTTCTTCTTATTTATCTTTAGTCCTCCGTCTTCCAAAGCCCTTTTCCATTCATCCAACTTAATCTCCACTTCCTCTTTTCTGGAGGAACATAGAACAAAATGATGTCACAAAAAATAATGATTACAAAATTATTAGCAGCATAAATGACAATAATAGCAACTTATAAAATTAAATAAAAACACATCACAAAATTTAATAAGTTCTTAACAGGCATTCACTCTGTATGCATTGTCCACCATAATATATAAACAAGGGCCATGAATAAAGGAACAAGCCTTCTTATTGTCACCTACTGGACTTAGGGACTTCCATTAAAAGCTCACCAAATCTTATTTCTTTACTCTTGTGTTGAGTACAAGTCATGGGAGATTATGCCTAACTTATGTAACACACTAGTGAGCTGTCACCTAGAGTACTGTAGACATTTTTGGTCTTCATATTACAAAAAAGATGTATCAACAGTGGCGTAAGTCCAGAGAAGAACAAGTAGGCTGACAAGGACAGAGATTTTGAGCTATGGGGAGAGACTGGAGGAGCTGAGTCTTTTCATTTTAAGTAACTGGGCAATTAAAGTGTTTACAGTTATTAAAGGAATTAGTTCAATGGATCACACCTCTTACTTTAAAATAAATTCTTCAGCAAGAATACTGGGACACAGCTGGAAACTTGCTAAGAGCAGATTTTGTACAAATGTTTTTCTTCACTCAAATAATCATAGATGCATGGAATTAATTATCAAGTACTGTTGGAGTGAAGGACTTTAGGGAAATGTTATCTCGGACAATCCAGGGTGAAGAGCTTGTTGGGTTGAATACATACAGTGCATGCCCCACAATATGTGTTTCGTCACCCCTAACACTATTCCACCTTAATTGTATGTTAATTTCTTTTGGAAGTGTGCTTTACTTGTCCCTATCTGGCACCCTTTTTGTGACAAAACAACCCAGACTTTGAACTCTCATTACTGGCTAATGTTGTATTAAAATATAACCTCTGTCCTGCCTCTACCTCAGGTTGACCATTTTTGCTTAATAAGGCAGTAGTGAGACCAGCTATGTTATATGGGTTGGAGACGGTGGCATTGACCAGAAAGCAGGAGAGAGAGCTGGAGGTAGCAGAGTTAAAGATGCTAAGATTTGAACTGGGTGTGACAAGGATGGATAGGATTAGAAATGATTACATTAGAGGGTCAGCTCAAGTTGGACGGTTGGGAGACAAAGTCAGAGAGGAGAGATTGCGTTGGTGAGGAGAGATGCTGGGTATATTGGGAGAAGGATGCTAAGGACAGAGCTGCAAGGGAAGAGGAAAAGAAGAAGGCCTATGGATGTGGTGAGAGAGGACATGCAGGTGATGGGTGTGACAGAACAAGATGCAGAGGACAGAAAGATATGGAAGAAGATGATCCGCTGTGGCGACCCCTAACGGGAGCAGCCGAAAGAAGAAGTTACTTTGTGTTACTTTGTATTTTTGTTCAATTTACAAAGAGCCTTGTGATGGTTTCCACTGAGAAAATACTCTAACACAAAGAAGGGATTGAAACATTTTGGGCAAGATACAAAACAACTGCCAGAAATTATAGCTAAGAGTGGAACTGGCAAGCTAAGTGAGAAGGTAATGAGAAGATGAAGAAACTATTTCCAGTTACACTTCAGCCATATAAACAGACAGCTCCACTTTAGTGTGAAAAAGATTTGACATTAACTTTAGCATCATCTCAGTAAGGCTGGCTCAGATACAATGAAGATTTATAATAATTGCTGATGTTATAAGAAACTTGGAGCTGCGATAATGAGAAAGAATACTCTAGGATAGAGCGATGGAAGCTCTGAAACAAAATTCAAATTTTCTTGATGTCTTCATCGACTTAGAAGATTCCATCATAGAACGCAGAAAAAACACTACGTAACACCATAAGCTGTATATGGTGCAGTGTGGATTGTCTCTCTCATGCTGCTATGTAGTCCTAGGTTTGATCCCTGCCTCCATCAAGTACTATGTGCAATTTTAACATTCTTCCCATTGTCACAATTTAAGTAGAGATCATCATGTTTTCATCTTTATGCATTTTTTCATAATTTATTCCTTATTAATGACTTTATTTTGGATTTGTTGTTGCTATGACTCCACCAGTGCCTCATGGGTCTAGGCCATGCATGTCTCTGCCAGTGACATCATAGACTGAGACCACAAGGTTTTGACAACCATCTTATTTAAGGCTGAGTTCCATCCTTGATTTATTGCCTGAACTGTCTTTCAATAAAGGATGAACCTTTCCCTGCAATTTTTTGAGATTTGTTTTTCTTTATTTTTGTCTTTTGACCAACATCTGTCAAGACAAATTCCTTTTGATTGGTTTGGTGCTGCTTTTTGTGTTCCAGTGTTTTGACCTCAGCTCTGTTTGGACCACTCTTCCAGTTTTTGCTCTAAAGTCCTTCTGTGTCACTTTTCACCTTTCTCATCTGGTTACAGCTCTTGCTTGTGAATGGGCTTTTCCCAGATGCTCCAGTTTTCTTCCTACATCCCATAGACGTGTATGGTAAGTTAACTGGCAAAAAGTAAGGCGTGTGCATGAGCTGGCTTTGTGATGGACTGGTATGATTACTTCATTGCACCAATGCTACCAAGACAGGCACTGGTTTCACATGACCCTGAACTGGATAAACAGGTTAGAAACAGGTTGATACTGAGCTATTGTGCAGTGTTGCATTGGCAGCCAACATTCAGAAAATGTTTACATAGAAATCCAGCAGGGGAAACTACACAAGCATACAAAGTTGAACTTTCAGTTATACTCATAAGCTGCATCCATCCATCCATCATCCAACCTGTTATATCCTAACTACAGGGTCACGGGGGTCTGCTGGAGCCAATCTCAGCCAACACAGGGCGCAAGGCAGGAAATATACCCTGGGCAGGATGCCAGTTCACCACAAGGCGTGCACACACGCACCCACACACCAAGCACACACTAAGGACAATTTAGGATCGCCAATGCACCTAACCTGCATGTCTTTGGACTGTGGAAGAAAAGCCATGCAGACATGGGGAGAACATACAAACTCCACACAGGGAGGACCCAGGAAGCGAACCCGGGTCTCCTAACTGCAAGGCAGCAGCGCTACCCACTGCACCGCCATGCCACCCAAGCTGCATACAGCCTGTAATATTGTAGTTTGGCTTATTATTCTCTAGACTGTTATGGTCAAGATAGAAACTAGCAGGTCAAGACCAACAATTAGGAATGACATCATTATTAGGAGACAGAAAACTGTTTTATGAGATGAAATGAAACAATACTACAGAAAACTAGCAATGATCAAAAAAACAAGATGTAAAAAGCCTTAAACATCAAAAGTAGTCAAAAAAAAAAACAAGTAACAGAGGTACTAACCATTACTAACAAATCCATTCTCTAAGTAACACTCGGCTATGGATATGTAAAGTGACCACTGAAGAAAACAGAAGATGATTATGACAGAATATTATGGTCAAAAGGATCAGAATGCTGGAGGAGCCACACAAGAACAAATATCCAGGATTCAAAGTTGTTAAGGACATATAGAAGTGCCTAGAGATTATTGCAACCACGGAAAAGTACCGGGAGATGATAATAAGAAAAAGGATGTGGTCAGGCAAAGCAAGGGTCAGGACTAAATTGGGGCTACCCAGAATAGAACGACAAGACAATACTCATGAGTGAAAGATAAATCAAAAGTTGAAATCAAAATCAAAATGCTACCACTAGGCCTACTTTGGAGATAAGAGCATTGAAGCTAAAGATTCTAGCCCGCAGTGTGAAAGTCTACATACTTATATACTAACTTTTGTTACATTATTGGTGCAACAAATACAGTCACATGATCTGCAAAATAGCGCCAATAAAGAGAAGCAAGAAACAGTTAAAATGAACTATTAAAGTTCAAAGTAAGATGTGAAAACAATGCCAGAAATTGATTTTGTATGTTTCAGAACTGCAGAATTTGCAGAGATATACAGTAAGTGTAAAAGTTAATCTGATACTACAAAAGAGCAGAACATAATTGCAATTCAGAATCAGAATCATAGCCAGAATACAAAATCCTACTGCTACGGCCTGTCTGAAAGAAAGCAGAATGTCACAGCAAAGACTAAGAGTTTTTGCATCCACTGTGGGATAAAGGCTATGTGTGATCACCGCCATATTTATACTCTCACATCCTTTACAGACATGTTCACAAAATATTGCATAAGCAAAAAAGTCTACTTTTAAATATAAGAGAAAATGTGAAGATAATGTAACAAAGTCATGAGTCAAGACTATAAAATAGGCAAAATTATACATGTAACATATGTTTAAACTACACATTAGTGACAGAGTTCATTGTTATTTGATTTTTCTTGGCAAAATCTTGGACTCCAACATCTCCTATGATGACAATACAGTGATGCCACGGGCCATGCCCATGTGATCAATAAATAGTATTGTTATCATAAAAATAGGACGTTGTCCATGAAAAATAACCACAAAATGGCAATGACTACCACAAGAATGAGATCCAAAATGGAGATGTATTAATATCAAAAACATAATGTTAATAATAAATAATGATTAGAAAAATGCTAATTTGTAACTTAAACATACCCAGATTGTTGGAGGGGGTTCTTTAATGAATTTATTACATAGAAAAAGTAAGCAAACAGGCCATTCCAGAAAACTGAGAGGTTGTGGACTTTCACACAGTCTTCAAAGCTAAAACAATCATATTCATCAAGCGCAACAACACGACGGCCACACCACATGTTTCTGTGCTTAAAGGTATAATTATCTGCTAATCCTTCTTATGCTATGCCTTTTATGATTCTGTCAGGTTCCACAGCCAGCTTTTTGTATAGCATTAGGCAACGTTTTGTTTGAATTTTCACTTTTGTTAGCTGAGAAGGATTTTTTACCATTTTCCTCAATATATACAAAATACTTGTGACTCCATGATTTTGGGGAACATGCAGTATGCCTATGTGGGCACAGTACTCGGATACCGGTATGCGATTTCCAAGTGATTATTTTCAAACAAAGAAGGCACCAGATTGCAGGTCAACTGTCAGCTGCTGAAATGTGAACACTCATTTTTGAACTTTTACATACAGGTAATTTGTTTAAAAATAGCAAACCAAATTTCATTTGTCACTTATAATTATACACACAGTGCAAATCGCGATGAAATTTAATGTTTAGTTACAGTAGCTCAGGAAAAAATATAAATATTATAATAAACAGACGAAAAAAAAAAAACATACATAAGAACTTCTGGCTAGCATAATAAGAATCCGAGAACAGACTTGGTGGTGGTAGTCAGTTGTGGACAGACCTGCCCAGTTGTACCATATTTAAAGACCAACATTCTAAATTCAAAAATTCAAAATGAGCCGTTTTGATTTTTTTTGTTTATTGGTCACCAGCATTTTGGGGCAATCTTCCCATGCCCACTGTCACATTGTTTATGGTTGCTATGTCTTTTGCCAGTCATGTGACATGTTGTATCGCTTGGTCCACATACATAAGATGGTAGTCCATAGCTTCTGATGTCATGGTGCTGGATCATGTTATAATTCATTACTTCTGCTTTTATCTTTCTTGTGATAGGAGGAAGCTAACAGGCACTTCCAAAATGTAGGGTTAGGACCATTGTCTCATTTCCTTACACTTATTTCTTGTTATGCATATCATATATCTAGTTATGCAAAAAACAATTCAAAATATGCACACAAACTTTACAAAAATGAGTATTAGAGGATCCAAATGAGAGATTGCATGAGTACTTTGTTGCATTTTCTGTCTTTGATCCAAAGATTGGACAAACTCCATAGTGCACCACCATCTTTTATAGGGGAAGAACATGATGAACAGCAGGAGTCATTGCTACAAAAAATATAGTGGCACTCAAATAACCAGCTCACAAAATGACGACACTTGTGAAGAAAACACATTACAACATGGTGGCACAATAACGTAAAAAAAAAAAATAACTAAATGAAAATAATAATAATACATTCAAAAATACCAGAAAAGTATGTAAAAGGAAACCACAGAAGTTCTTGACAATAGTGGGCTTTATACTCTTAACTTCTTTTTTGGGTTTCTGGAGTTATTTCCTTGAGCTTTTGTTATTTTTGAACTTGTCTCAGCCTAGTGTTTACCATTAGTATTCTATTTCTGTTTCTATTTCTATTTTTAATTTTTTTCTCCAGCCGTCTGGAGTTTTTTTTTGTTTTTTCTGTCCCCCCTGGCCATTGGACCTTACTCTTATTCTATGTTAATTAATGTTGACTTATTTTGTTTTCTTATTGTGTCTCTTATTTTTCTATTCTTTATTATGTAAAGCACTTTGAGCTACTGTTTGTATATAAATGTGCTATATAAATTTGTTGTTGTTGTTGTATTTCAGTGACTGCTCTTCAGTCTGACCTCTAGTTATGTTCATGCGATATGTTTTTGTTCTTATTTATCATCTTAAGATGGTGGTCTCCTGGCAACTTACTAGCTACATCCTTGTCTGGCATCTCCTCATAGCTAACCACCTTGACAGAAAGGAAAGCATGATATATATAAAAAAAAAAAGATGATACCAGCACGGACTTACTGCTCCATGTGTGAGGTACTGTATATGTGACTTACGTTAATATGGTGGGCTGTAGTGCTCATAGTAACAATAATATAGTTTATTTTTATACATTTTATGGTGGATGAAACTACCAAGCACAAAACTATCCATCGTGGTTAAAGATCAAACACTCATACAAAAGCTGCACCATTTCTGTGACAATATGTAATGCAGCACTTTTTAGATTTTAGTTTGATGTGTACAGACTGTGTTGCCCTGCTCTCCAGTAACAGACAACTGTATACAGCATGCCATCATTTTTTTCTAGTATAACTGGCACCCATGCTCCACCAAAAATTGAGCAAGAGGTGAAGTATGACTTTCTTGCTAAAAAAAACAGTGGGGGCACATCACAACCCCAGCAAAGCAAGAAATGTCATCAAATTAGAAAAGCTATGCTAGTCTTGGTGTTTCAGGTATGCCTGGCAGGTCGCACTTGCTAATTTGTACTTGATCTAATCATATGAGAAAGAACTGTAATGGCTTAAAAAAATTGCTGTTAGATTTTTGTAGTATTTCATGAAAATTATTTTTAAATGACTAAAACAACAACAAAGTATCTTAGGAGAAATCTGTTTGTTGCTTCCCCAACAATAAACCCTGGGTAACTAAAGATATCAAAGACACACTGAATAAAAAGAAGAGAGCTTTCAGAAACGGTGACAAAGAGGAGTTGAGACTGGTACAGAGGGAGCTGAAATCTAAGATTGCAGAGGGGAAAGACTGCTACAGGAGGAAGCTGGAAAGCAAACTCCAAGAAAACAATCCCAGGGAGGTGTGGCTTGAAACAAAAGAGAGGTGTTGGGATGGATGGACACATGGAATGTGCAAACAATCTAAATCTGCACTTTAATAGGTTTGACTCCTCTACGTCTCCTCCCCCCACACTCAGCTCTTCTCACCTTCTCCATTCTCTTCCCTCCTCTCCTGCCCGCACAGCTTGTCTCTCTCTGTCTCTCTCAGCTGATGACATTAGAAGGGAACTGTATAGACTTCATCCCAGTAAAGCTGCAGGTCCTGATGGCATCAGTCCCAGGATGCTCAGGTGCTGTGCTGCCCAGCTGTGTGGAGTTCTACATCTGATCTTCAACATGAGTCTGAAATTGCAGAGGGTCCCATCACTCTGGAAGACATCTGGTTCCTGTCCCCAAAAAGAACTACCCGTTGACCCCCAGCAACTACAGGCCAGTGGCTCTGACTTCACACGTCATGAGAGTGCTGGAGAGACTTCTCCTGAAACATATGCGTCTGCTGGTAGAACCTTGGCTGGACCCCCTACAGTTTGCTTATCGGTCCCGTATCGGCGTGGAGAATGCCATCATCTATCTGCTGAACCAGGCTTATTCTCACTTGAACATTGCTGGGAACACTGTGAGGGTCATGTTTTTTGACTTCTCCAGTGCTTTTAATACAATCAGACCATCACTGCTGGGAAATAAGCTTATGGAAATGCAGGTGGACAACCCATTGGTAGCCTGGATTACGGACTATTTAACCAATCGACCACAGCATGTCCGGCTGAATAGCTGCTGCTCTGATAGCATCCTGAGCAGCACGGTGGCGCCGCAGGGAACTGTCCTATCACCCTTCCTCTTCACCCTCTACATGTCTGACTTCAGGTACAGGTCTCAGTCGTGTCATCTGCAGAAATTCTCTGATGACTCTGCCATTGTGGCCTGTATCAGGGAAGGACAGGAGGATAAATACAGGAGGGTGGTGGACAGCTTTGTGCAGTGGTGTGAGCTAAATTTTTTACAGATAAACATCACAAAGACAAAGGAACTGGTTGTGGACTTTAGAAAACAGGCTCCTTTTCCCACCCCTGTCACCATCAGAGGAACTGATGTTGCGGTGGTTGAGGACTACAGATACCTGGGGGTACACATTGACAATAAACTGCACTGGTCCAAGAACACCAACACGGTTTTCAAGAAAGGGCAGAGCCAACTTTACTTATTGAGGAGGCTCAGGTCTTTCAATGTCTGTAGTAAAATGCTGACTATGTTCTATTACTCTGTGGTAGAGAGTGTGGTGTTTTTTACAGCTGTGTGTTGGGGCAGTGGGCTGAAGACAGCTGAGGTCAACGGGCTGAACAAACTGATTAAAAAGGCTGGTTCTGTCCTGGGTGTTAGACTGGAGAACCTGGTGGACGTGTCTGAGAGGAGAATGCTGAAAAAGCTTCTTGGTATCATGGACAACCCCTCTCACCCAATGCATGCCCCCTTGATGGGTCATCGGAGCACACACAGCAAAAGACTCCCTTGCCTCCAAGTGGAGAACCGAACGCCACAGGAAATCCTTTCTACCTGTGGCAATAAGACTGTTATTTTGTTTATTTTGTTATTCTGTTTGCACTATTATTACTGACCTTTTTAACACTTTATTTACCTTATCTTTATTCCTCTTGTTGCACTGAGCATGTATATGACAAAAGAATTTCCCTCTGGATAAATAAAGTTCTTATCTATCTATCTATCTATCTATCTATCTATCTATCTATCTATCTATCTATCTATCTATCTATCTATCTATCTATCTATCTATATAAAGAACTGCACGTTAAGACTAAGATGCCCCCATCTTTTATATGAGGAAGAACTGAAAAATTCCTGGAATCAGTCAATAGCACATAAATAGGGTTTAGTTGTCAAATATACTTCCAGATATCGTGTGCCTACACTCTACAGAGTGGCATTGTGCAGAGTTGGTTGAGCGTGTATTTCTGGAATTTATTCTACAGTTGTGCAGGTGACTTTGGTGATTTTTTTTTTCAAGCCATCAGGGCAGATTAATACGGAAGCTCTGAACCGCACAGTGAAAAAAATTATGGGATAACCCTTATCTCGTACTTACGTGAAAATATCTCGTACGTACAAGATACTTTCACATACGTACGAGATGTTTTCACGTACATACAAGATACTTTTACGTAGGTACGAGATGTTTTCACGTACGTACGAGATAAACTTAGATTAAAATATTACAAAGGTGCTTCGGGGCTACCTAATTACAACTTTACCAAGGCCATGGCGCTTCAGTTTGGTGTCACTTCCAGCTCTTGTAACACGGTGATTTACCTGCAATTTAACTTAGTGATCCATCCTGTCAAAAACGTGACAATAAAAATGGCAGCAACACGATTTAGATCTCTGCTGTACTTTTAAAGATCGCAGTTCATTTTGCACAGTGCAACAGATGCCAGGTGCCAGGTTTGCCAGTGGATTTGACTAGGATATTCAAGTTTGGCTTTTTAACAAGGGTATATTTCTTGTCTGAAAACAGCGGGAGTTAAAGTGGCCCGATTTGGATTTAACTGTTTAGATGCACGTTAAATCCCACAGTTCATTGGTGTAGATAAGAGATCGAGTGTGCCAGGTTTACCAGTGCATTAAATTAGCAAACCCGCATTGGACTGGGTAAACTTCACACTAAATACGTGAAATATGAATTCCTTTCGTAACTTGTGCGAATAAGAAGCTGCGGGCTAGTAAGTAGATGGCTAACGAATCTCATTTCCTTTTACTATAAATTAGTGCAGTGGTTAGCGGTGCTGCTTCGCGGATTTAACAATCTGGGCTTGAAAGCATAGCCTGCTTCTATAAACTTGCCAATATCCATTTCTGTGGACTGCAACTGTGTGAGAAAAACATCAGACTGTGTAGTGATATGTCCTGTTTCCAGAAAATAATGTCCAGTAGCACGCAATGGCATTTGGTGCTCATCTGAAAGTATGTTGCGCACACACAGTATTGGCCGGTGGGACATTAAAGTATCTGGTGCGCAGACTATGGTAAGTGGTGGGCACGAGATAGTAAGTTGTACGCACCAAATTGTTTCCCAGGAAGAAAAAAAAAACACCATATCTTCTCGGGTGCTCTGTCAGGGCCATTCTTAGGCATGGGCGAGCAGGGCAGTCACCCAGGGCCCCAAGACAAATGGGGCCCCATCATTCGAGGTTTTTTTTTTTTTGTTAAGATTGACGCAAGCTACATATCTGTACTACGAAGTTTAATGCTAAGCTTACTGTCCTTTCCCGGGGCAGGGACACTGCAACAGGGAACTGGGGCTTGGGGCATTCGCTATGGCCAGGGCCCTGCGCAGGTGCAGGCGGAGCCCTGTTACGACACGGCCCTCACAAAAGTCAATAAATAGAGTGCTCTTGTCGGAGGAGACCATTCCATTTCAGACCATGGTTGCATCGTGAGAGTGGGCGCGGACTTCTTCCCGTGTTTTTCTGTCGCGTATAAAGCTTTCTTCCCTTTTTTGCCTTGGCATTGGCCTTATTGTACTCCGCTCGTAACTGCGTCTTATTCACGTTAGCAGTTTCGCACGTACCATATTAATATGAAACACAGCTGGGCTTAGCTACATACCTCCACGTGGTGCCCAGTGGAAATAAGTCAAATCTGGCTGAACTGTAGCTAATACTATACGCATTAGGGCCCCACAGTCTAATTATGCCCAGGGCCCCCAACATCCTAAGAACGGCCCTGGCTCCATACGAGTGTGCAGACGAATACCTGTAAACATAAAGCACGTACCTGAACCCTTACACTCCCACAAGTCTAATCTTAACAATAGTGTAATAGGGTATGCGATGGGCATTTCGTGACTGACATTCTGGGCATTACCTGACGTATGTCACAGGTACTGCAAGCTGCTGTTAAACCCATCTCCAACCATCCCACACTCCTTTAAAAAATAAAAGTCCACCTGTCTGCTTTTTTATATCACCACGCTACAAGAGCTGGAAGTGACGTCAAACTGAAACGCCATTGTCTTGTTAAGGTCATAATTAGGCAGCCCTGAAGCGCAGTTTTGTAATATTTTAATCTAAGTTTATCTCGTACGTACATGAAAACATCTTGTACGTACGTGAAAGTATCTTGTACATACATGAAAACATCTCGTACTTATGTGAAAGTATCTCGTACGTACATGAAAACATCTTGTACGTATGTTATCTCGTATCTCGTATATTTTCACGTACGTACAAGATAATTTTTTTTCACTGTGTGGTTCAGAGCTTCTGTAGATTTAAGACAGCGATGGTCATGTTTTTCATCATGTTTTTTGATAAACAGTTTGTTCCCTGGGAACAAAACGTTAATTGGTGAAATTACACTGAACTGCTGCAGAAGAAAGTAGGGTGAAATGACACCTTTTATTGGCTAACTAAATAGATTACAAATGCAAGCTTTCGAAGCAGCTTCATCAGGCAAGGTGTAACCAACTGAACTGCTGAGCAGGGCTGTCTTAATGCATGGGCACTCTGGGCAGGTGTCCCACGAGCATAGGGGCCCCATGCAAATCTATGTATGTTGTGGCTTGCTGAGTGGTTGTGTAGGTAGGGTCCCCAGTGCACTGCTTTGCCTGGGGGTCTATAGTACTGTTCAGAAGGCCCTGCTACTGAGTCGTTTGTAGGAGAGCAACAGAAAAATAAATGTCCAGAGCAATGGCACACACAAAACTGTATTTTACACTGTGACAGCACACCTGCACACATTGCATTATCTACAGTAGTTAAAGAGTTTTGGACCAAGAACAATGCAATTGTTACTCTACATCCTATCCTCTCCATCCCACATTCCCACTGCCCCTGTATCTGCATTCAGTTCGTCTCACTCCCTGTGATTTCTTTTTGTTAAAAAATTGAGCCTAAGGGGAAGAAGATTTTCAAATATAGGAAAAAAAAACATATGGGGATCTAGACATAGCAACAAAAGATGAGTACAGAACTTATAATGTCAACGGGAATGGGAGCAGCACTAGAACAAGGGTATTGCATCTCAAGTGGAGGACTATTTTGAAGCTGATCAAAAGGGAATTACTCCATGTTTTATTGTAAAGGTTTTGAATAGTTATGAAATTTCTTGGTTCCTCCTTCATATATGTGGAATAATAACCAGCAATAGGCCTAGCAACAGTAAAAAAAACATGGAGGCGACTATTGTACATCACCAAATAGCAGCAAGCAAAAAAATGGAACAGAAAATAGAGTTGTCAGAATAATGACCAATTATGTTAAAATTGGAAGCACTGAGAATGGAAAAAATAGAACTTTAAAAATGGGAAAACTTGATTAAGTTCCATCCATCCATCCATTTTCTAACCCGCTGAATCCGAATACAGGGTCACGGGGGTCTGCTGGAGCCAATCCCAGCCAACACAAGGCACAAGGCAGGAACCAATCCTGGGCAGGGTGCCAACCCACCGCAGCTTGATTAAGTTGTTTAATTTAATAATAAGCGTAAAAGTGTTGTACGCAGACAGAAATTATTAAGTAAAAATACAAGATGAGTGGCATTGACCTACAGGAACAAAACTCTCAAACTGATTTAGGAGTTTAAATTTTAAGATTATTTACATTGTGCAGGCAATGCAATGAAGGAAATGAAATGTTAGTTTTTCACGCAAAATGTTCAATTATTGATAAAAGGACTCTATGATTACATTTGTCAATGGGCTGTTGAGACTGCATCAAGTGTATTGTGTCAAGTTTTGGCCAACACTCTATAAAAAAGTCATAGCAGCTGAAGATGAGGTGTGTGCCTGCAGTAGGCTGGTCTCTAACCACAACTTTTAATTTTGGAAAGGCACACATTTGTTTTCTACTTCTATTTCCCTTTTCCTTTTCATCCTTTTTCTTCTGTGTTAGTGGAGCTGCACAAGAACAGACACAGATATTAGGAGCTGGAGGAAATCATCAGCCAAAAGAACAGCTTATAACACTTTTTCAGAGAGGAGCAATCAGCTCCATCCCCGGACTAAAGAATATGTCGTACTCTGACAAGTTGCATCATGAGCAGAGAAGACTACATGAGGCTTCTTATGAAAAAGCCACACAAAACACAGCAAAAAGGATGCAGGTCCCAAAATGCAATAAACCAGATTAGTTCTCTCCTGATCTGGAAACCCACAGCAGGCATCACCTCAGACAGCCCGACCCCAAATTCGAAAGGCCTACTCAGGTCCAATAAGGAGATCAGGTTGTTAAAATATCACAAATCTTCAAAAAAACCCTTCAAGGGAGAAAATATTGTAAAAACACCTGACATAAAGGACAAAGAAGAACCTTTATTAATGAAGAGTTTATTAGGTAAAGAAAAGCAATAACAAACCAAGGAAGGAATGGAGGAAAAAGGAGAATTAAAATAGTCAAAAAGGATTTGAATAAAAGGCTCCACTCTGTAAAGATGAATTGCTGCCATGGAGCATTATTGTACCCAATTTCTGGCACCACAGCTTGAATTGTACTGTTCTCTTAAAGTTTAACAACTTCAACATCAATATTTTTATCTTCTTGCTTTCTTAGGCTAAATAAATAGTCTGTTTTCAGATTATCCTGCGGCAAAATAATTTTAATAGAGCAAGCATTACTTTCGTTTCCGCTGCGGTCTTAATGCATTACAAAAATGAGTCCTGGCACACGCACCATGTTGGTAAATGTAACTTTGCCACATCATTGCTCTTATTCTTGTTGGATAGCAGCTTGGCACCTCTTCATGTAGTCATATGTCTTACTGGAACAAGGAAATTGCCCAGAAGGGATTTTTTATTTAACAGGAACCTATTTGGAAATCATTTCATGAGATTTTTTTTTTTTTATTATTAACTGCCAAATACAATGCTACTGTGTCTCAATCCATCTGCTTTGGTATCTACCAAGTGGCACTTGTAATATTCCTCTGACACAGAAAAATATTGCAGCAGGAATGTATTACAAAGTTAACATGGATAATGTGGGGCAGAAACAAGCACACAACTATCATCTTCATCTTTGCTAGTATAGCAAATGGTGAAGATATTTTGAAAATGGAGAAATAGATAATGACATTCACATGTGCATTTCCTTCAGTCCTTCTGGTCACACTTTACAGAAGCAAACTCACACATGACAAAGGTTTAGGTTCCTAAAAATGATTGGACAAGACACCAACAACATAAACCTGCAATATAAAGATGTGCCTTATATTTCAGCAGAGTTACAATCCAAAACAAGAGTAAAGCAGTTGGTCTGGGAGGTCCAACAAGCTCAGATTCCATGGAAGCAGGGATACAAAAGAGTTTCAAGGCATGTAGGCCCCCTGAGGCATATTACGTGTAGACATTCTCAAATGCCATCTCCACACTTTTAAAAACAGAATTAAATATGTATTGAGAAAGGGTATCTGGTTTCTATCAGGTGTGTACTGTGAGACAGAAGTTGGGCCATAAGACGCCCTGGTTTAGCATGTGCTTGCAGAAACATGTTTAATTAGTATATGCAAATAAGAATTTCACTGTAACGACAATTATAAGCCTATAAAACAATAAACAACTCCTTTGGTCAAACCAGCATAAATAGCCAACAAAGGGCATTATGCCACATAACCACGTGTGGTGCATTGAAAAGGTTAGTAGGAGGGGTTGGAAAATAGTGTGCCCTTGTGGATATGTTCTCCATGGTATCAGACAGCAGTCACAATTGTCTGACAGGGTCATCTGGCTTAGTTAAATAAGAAAATACGCTTACTGGTGGTAACAGTTGGAACCTCAGTGGCAGATTCTTTTGGAGTATAAAGATGGAGGAGAAAAATTAACAAGTCTCTAAGTGGCAGTACAGAGGCTCTTTCTGGCATACTGTCCAGAAGTGGCCAGAAGTCCACATGACCGTCATCATGAAGTTGTTCCATGTGAAGCCTGAAAACCATGAGGACTGCTTGAGATCGTTTATGTTAGGTGGAATGCTTAGAGGGGGCTGGGTCGTCTCGTGGCCTCGGAACCCCTGCAGATTTTTTTTTTTCTCTCTAGCTGTCTGTAGTTTTTTTTTTTGTCCTCCCTGGCCATCGGACCTTACTTTTATTCTATACTAGCAAAATACCCGCGCTTCGCAGAGGAGAAGTAGTGTGTTAAAGAAGTTATGAAAAAGAAAAAGAAACTTTTTAAAAATAACGTAACATGATTGTCAATGTAATTGTTTTGTGTTATGAGTCTTGCTGTCATCAAGGATTTGATTATCATTATTTCTTTCAATCAGGTTCGTATTTGGAGGATGTGTTGTGTTCAAGTTACATTCCATGTTTGTTAACCATTATAAAGATAACAGGTTTCATTCATCGAAGTGTTCACTACCCAAATCGGTACTCGTAAATCTAAGATGTTTAAAAGGCATTCCCGGTATTAAGTTGTGGATTTTCCTGTGAATATTTAGCGGCAGCGTGTCTATGAATGTAATTTAAACTTAAGCTTTACACCATGCTTTCCCATTGATATGTCTACAAAGACTTGTTCAGCGTCAGAGGGTTGTTCCTGTCCTACTGCATCAATGATCAATGAACAGCTTGTCTTCCTCTTTATCTGAGACATCACACACTGCATGCACAGGTTTACCTTTCCCAGTCCTGCAAACATTAGCGAATTGCTTCAATTTACCACTTTTTTTAATCTGTCTTCCTTTAGCTGGACATTGACTTTTTCCACCGTGTGGTTTATTTCTGCAGTAGGTGAACTTATGAGTATGCGTGTATGCGTCACTCGCTTCATATTCTGCTGCTGCCGTCTCAATTGTGTAATGCGTTTTTGGTTCAGCGCTCTTTGGAGCTCTTGCTTTTTGCCTGTGTACTGTGTTCACAGTCAGTTCACGTGAGCCGCTCAGAGTACATGCATCGAAGGTTCTCAGTTGTGCTTATGCTATCTCGTGCTTTATTTAATGTTAGCTTAGATCCGGCACTTAAAATTTTTTCTCTCACTTTTGCTGAGTTTATGCCAAACACTAGTCTATCTCTGACCATCTCATCTTCGTTTGCATAAGCACAGTCCTTCACCAGCAGTTTTAACTCCGTTACAAAGTGATTACAAGTCTTGTTTATACCTTGCGTCTTCTCATTAAACTTGTATCTCGCGAATATTGTATTCTTCTTAGGCATGACAAATGCCAGTGGCAGCATGTCTATGAACTTAATTTAAACTTAAGCTTTACACCTTGCTTTCCTATTCATTTGCATAAGCACAGTCCTTCACCAGCAATTTTAACTCCGGTACAGCAATTTTACCTCCGTTACAAAGTGATCAAAAGCCTCATTTATACCCTGCGTCTTCTCATTAAACTTATATATACAATATACAATATATATATATATTGTAGCAGATAGAGGCGTGGTCCACCTCTACCACCCTCAGGTACCACTCTGAACACCAGGTGAAAGTATAATACTTATTATTTTTATTACTATATAGTGCACCAAGCACCCTCCACTCTACACTCATAAACCACAAATAACAACACTACAATTTTCTCTCCTCCTCGCCCAGACACTTCGCCCTCCTACCTCCCAGCTCAGCTCAGTGTCTGGACTGAGGCATCGTCCTTTTATAGCCCCTGACCCAGAGGTGTTCCTGTCCCAACAGTCCACAGTTCCTTTTTCCTTCCGGGTCAGGGCAAACAGTCCTTTTTGTCAACCCTGGAGCATGTTGTTCCTTCCTGTCACATGACCGTGACGTACTCCCGGGTCATACTGCACAAAAGAGCCCATAAACCCCCCCACAGCGACTCCTGGTGGCCCCCAAGGTATCCAGCAGGGTTGTGTATAAATACTACAAAGTCCATGAGGCCCTGCTGGACCTCGGGCACTATCCTGCTGTCGGGAGAGCTCCTCCTGGCGGCCTGGGGGTGAGGACCGGCATGAAAAGCCGGCAGTCCTCCACAATATATATATATGTATACACATACATACATGTGTACATATATACACACACATATACTATAGGGTGCCAAACAGGCAAATACATTGATTTTCTGAATATATAAAGTCGGCGTCAGAATATATAAAGTCAAAACTTGAATATATAAAGTCATTCCTGAATATATAAAGCCAGCGTCGGTATATATAAAGTCAAAATTTTTTTCTGAATATATAAAGTCAAAACTTGAATATATAAAGTCAGCGCTGGAATATATAAAATCAAAACTTAAATATATAAAGTCATTCCTGAATATATAAAGTCAAAACTTGAATATATAAAGTCACTGTCGGTATATATAAAGTCAAACTTATATATACCGATGCTGACTTTATATATTCAAGTGTTGACTTTATATATTCGGGAATGACTTTATATATACAAGTTTTTACTTTATATAGTTAAATTTAGTCATCATTGCATAAATTTTTCTTCACCATAGAAATTTAAAGACTAAATTCAACTTCCATTCCTACCAAAGATATTTCTGGCAACTAAATAGAACCTACTTATATCCAAATTCGAGCTATTGAGCTGTCGCCTGCCTGCCTGAATAAGTCACCCTCGCTTCGCTATTACTTTTTTACCATTCATGGCTAGTGGCGGAAAAATTATAAAATGGAAGAAGGATTACACTGAGTATGGCTTTACCAAAACAATTATTGATGGCGAATAAAGTATTGATTATTCATAAAGCTTCAATTGGTGATCTGTTTTTCTGTGTTAACCTCATATTTTTTCATACTTCTTGTCAAACCAAGGGGGTGCGAGGGTAAAATGAATCGGGATGCGCTGATCAAAGTAATCGGTGTACCAGGAAATCATGCATTGACAGAAGTTCCCCTTTGTTTGTAATACAAAGTGTGATTAAATGCATTATTTTTTAACGCGTTATGGAGCACATGCATCGAAGCTTCTCGGCTGTGCTTGTGCTAAGAAAAGGAAACATTTTAAAAATAACGTAACACGATTGTCAATATAACCTTTTGTAAGTAGTGCCTGGAGGATTCAGAGTGTGTATTAACTTGTGGATTGTTCTGTGAGTATTTGGTGGCAGCGTCACAAAGTCGCTTCCGTAAGACTGCTTTAGCTGCGGAGCTCAGCTCAGAGAGAAATGAGGTGAATGGGAGGGGAGATGATGACGTGACTCCCCCACCTGCCTTAACTGTCAATCCCCCACAAACACAGTCTCTCGGAATTTGCATAAGCACAGCCCTTCACCTGCAATTTTAACTTAGTTATAAAGTGATCAAAACTCTCGTTTATATCCTGCGTCCTCTCATTAAACTTGTATCCCGCATTACCCGTGGGCATGACAAACGCCAGCGGCAGCCTGTCTATGAACTTAATTTAAACTTTAGGTTTACACCGTGCTTTGTTTCCGAAGTAGCAGCACTCATGAATATGGTTGTATATGTCACTCGCTCGCTTCTTATTGTTTTGCTGCCTTCTCAATTATATAATGCATGTTTTCTTCAGCGCTTTTTGGAGCTCTTCCTTGTTTTCTACGTACTGCGTTGACAGTCAGTTTAAGTGATTACGTGGGAGGCGTGATGATGTCACACAAAACTCCGCCCCCACGGCTTTTGAGCTCAACTTCATTATAGTATATGGAGAAAAATAGCTTCCAGTTATGACCATTATGCGTAGAATTTCGAAATGAAACCTGCCCAACTTTTGTAAGGAAGCTGTAAGGAATGAGCCTGCCAAATTTCAGCCTTCCACCCACACGGGAAGTTGGAGAATTAGTGATGAGTCAGTGAGTGAGTGAGTCAGTGAGTGAGTGAGTGAGTGAGTGAGTGAGTGAGTGAGTGAGGGCTTTGCCTTTTATTAATATAGATTTTCATGGTACAACTACACCATTCCATTTTGTTTATGGGCGCCGTCATGCTGTCATCAGAATGACAGTCTTGTGTGCCGGAGGCATGGTTTTGAATGGCTGGTGTCATTCATTTGATGCTTTATAAATACTGGAGAGAATTGATGTCTATCATGAATAAGGATAAAAACAAAATGATTTGTGTGTTTTTCTTTTTAATTCTGGTTTTTGAAATCTTTAGCTTTCCCCATTTGACTGTCATTTTCAGTTCTCATTTTAATAATAATAATAACTTTACTGGCTTTGGCAACAGAATTAATGTCTTTTCGTTACTGACCTGTTTCTGGCTTTTTGAGTATGATTTATCGCTTAGTCTATTATTTTCATTCTTCTCTTCTAAGCCTTTGGGCAGAATAAAGAGAGAATAATGGCAAGTGCTCAACTCCCTGGAGGAAGACAGGCAAGCACCAAGTGAGAGCAGGAGAAGACTGCAAGTCAGGGAATTTTACTTGACAAATTGGGCACAGAACCTATAGTGGGGTGACAGAAAAGCTTTATAAATTTGTTGTTTTTTGTTGTACCTTCTGCCTCTTTTACCCGCATCACTTTTTATTAAGTAAAGCATTTCTTTCTACTTAATTTTACGTCCTTGGCATCAATAGGTTTAGGGCCAGCTCAAACTCCGTTGATATCACAGTTAGGTATGTTAGATAGCATGTCACATTCACCTCTCTCATCTGAAGCCATCCTCTCCAGATCACTAGGACTTTCTTTCTTTCTTTCTTTCTTTCTTTCTTTCTTTCTTTCTTTCTTTCTTTCTTTCTTTACCCCAAGCAAACATATTCCAATAGAGGGCTGTTGGAATAAAAATATGCGAAGGCCTTGAAGACAGGTGGAGCCCACAATAATTGTTGGGGTGCCAGCAGGGCAACACCATTTAATTTAAAGTAAAGAAAAACATTGTACTGAGTACACAAAAAAACCCCCAAAATGTGACCAATTAAGCATTAATAACAATTGTTGCTTGGCTTTTGGCAGCTCAGGAGTGCCTTCCACCTTTGAGTTGTAATGGTTTCTGAATTAGACATCGCCCTGTGGGTGCACCATTTTGTATTTTGTCCAGACCGGAAGGATTGGAGCCACTGTGCTCTGCAGACAGGGTCAAACACTTTTGCTGGGATTCTTCTTGGAGCTTCTTATTTCAGGGTGGTATCACTTTCTGTATCTTGGTTGCGCTCTGAAGGTGCTCCCCACAAGCAAGGAATGAAATTACAAATGAAATTATGGGTAACACTTAGCTCCTTGGTAACATAATGGCAAAGAAGAGAAAAGAGATTCCAAAAAGATTCAACACATTTTATAGGCAGTAGTGTCTTCACAATGAAACCTACTATGTCTAGTTCTGACCAGAAGCACAATAAACACTTTCTTTATGATAGATCTGGAGGTGTACGGGCCCTCATTTGGAGAAACCCCTAAGTGACACCTCTGGTAAATAACGGGCCATCCCTGTCATGTGGCTTTTCGGTCTGAAGTTTATGTAAAAATCCACTTGCCCAGGTGAGCACAATCGGGCTTATTAGCCCTCCACTGCCATGACACTTTTGAGACTGATTCACATGGCGGACAACTTTCAAGGTTTGTGCACTTCTTCATGAGTTGCTTCCATTCTGTTTATATGTTGTCATCTTTCTCAGTTCATTTCAGACTATTTCTGGTGTGATTCAAGACTACCTGATAAGCTGGTTGCTCTCAATATCTATACCCATGCTGCATCACGGGTTAACACAATATCATGCTCTGGATATATATCTATCTTTGACTGAACACAGTACCTGCTCAGTAATCTTAGCTGGTACTGTGAGGTGTGTCCAGTATGGTCAGGCACACCTTATTTAGTTTAAAGCTATAAAGATACTTAAGAATAGCCACTTTTGACCCACAGTCTCATTGAGGAACCACACCCTACATCTTCACCTTCAATTGTATCATAAATGTCAAACCAATCAGGTTGATAAACAAATACAGTACCTAAATACTTCCTTTCAGCACAAATTCCTCAAAGAGTAATCCTCTCTGTATTTGCCTATGGTAGAGGGCTGCACAACGTACTGTAACTATATAACATATCCATTTGGGTGGAGTGAGGAAAAAGACTAAAAATCACTGCGTCACACATTAACGCATTTCCATTCTCAGAAATTAGATTTACACTGTAAAAAGAATGATTGGCACAGAGTGTACATGATGTCAATAATGTCTAAGCCTGGATAAAACTTTCCTCAAGTCTGAGGTCTCCTGCATGTTCCACTGTCCTTAAATTCAGGCAATGCTCCCCGGCTTATCTTTGGCCAAGTCTGGATTCATCCTTCTCTGGTCTCAACTTTAAAGCATAATTACTCTTTGAGACCCTCATCAATACTTCAAGTGCAGGTTTTCTGTCATGTCTATAATAGTACAATGAAATTCTAAACTTTAATGTCTGTCATATTAATAGTAATTTAATACCAATAACAGACCAAAAAAGACAAATCCAACATCATACACTAAATGCAAAATGCATATAATATACACAAGCCACATGGATTGCATGGTGTGTTGCTGCCTCACAACAAAGAGAATTGGGTTCACATCCCATATCCCACAGGTGCTCCCTGCATGGATTTTACATTCTCTCCCCTGTGTCCACATGGGTTTCCTCTCACAGTCCAAAGACTTAAAGTTTAGGTGAATTGGTGATTTTAAATTAGCCCATATATGTGTTCACCCTGCAATGGACTGCTGCTTCGTCCAGGGATTGTTCCTGGTTTGTGTCTGATGTTTGCTGGGATGAGCTTAAGCTTCCTCCTGACTCTGCCCTGGATAACTGGATTAAGAAAAGGGATGGATGGATGGATGCACAAGAACATGTATTTGTTTGGTATTAGAAGTGGATAAGTACCCTAATTTCTTGTGGATAAAACTATCCCCGAATCTTCTGATGAAAGTCTTGATGGATCCATTCTGTTTGCCAGAGCAGAAGAGGGGGAAAAGTGACTGTGCAGGATGACTGAGATCTTTAATAGAATATTTTGATGACAATAATAATAATGATCATCATCATCATCATAATCATAATAATAATAATAATAGAAGAAGAACATTAAAATAATAGAACATTAGAGAAATCTAGATGAGTACAGGCAATTCAGCCTAACAAAGCTTGCCAGTCCTATCCACTTAATTTTTCTAAAATAACAAGTCAAATTTTGAAAGTCCCTAAATCCAACTGTCTACCACTGTAGCTACATGTCTATGGTTCTCTTTGCAAAGGTAAACTTCCTAATGTTTGTGCAAAATTTACCCTTAACAAGTTTCCAACTGTGCCCCCATGTTCTTTATGAACTACTTTAAAAGTAACAGTCTCAATCCACTGGAATACTGCCCTTCATGATTTTAAACACTTCAATCATGTTTCCTCTTAATCTCCTTTTTCTTAAACTAAAAAGGCCCAGCTCTCTTAATCTTTCTTCATAATTCATCCCTTATAACTAAGGAATCAGCCTATTCTACTTTTTTCTGGACTTTTTCTAGTGCTGCTATGTTCCTTTTGTAACCTGGAAACCAAAATGGCACACACTACAGAAGAAGAATAATAATGTCGGAGTATTATGTATATGTCTGGAACTGAAGGTAGCTACTGCAACATGTCAGTTACATATAATCTGGGCTGAGATCTCCATACTCTGTAATGGTTTGTGGTCCTGGGCTGGACAGGTTGCTTTACCAAGTCATGGTGCAGCTAGTGAAGTCGGACTCCAATAATGCACCTTTAGAAGTTACTGAGAATACCAAGAGACATCAGGGCTTCTCTCAGGAAACTACAAAATTAAAGATATTGGTGAGCCTTCTTGACCAGAACCAAGATGTGCTTTGCCAACTTCAAGCCATCAATGATGATTAATCTAAAATATTTAAAATTGCTGTCTGTCTCCACAGTTTCCCCTCTGATGTAGACATGCAGTGTGGTCTACCTCCGGCTTTCTCAAGTGTATAACTAGCTCTTTCGATTTGTTGACGTTAAGGAAGAGAAGATGTTGGAAGACAAATCTCTTCTGTCTAAGTTGTCTTGTCATTGTTTGTGGTCAAATCTTCAACAATCATTTCATCAGGAGTTGCAGTTACTGTATGTTTGACCAGCAGGTACATAAGGAACACAGCAGTGGGGCTAAATAAACTACTCCATGGCGTCAACTTGGGGAAAGAGAAGCTGTGAGTCTGCACATGCAAGACTTTGCCAGTTATGAAGTCCAAATTCCAGCTGTAGAATGTGACCTTGGAGATCAGCATGAGGGGATAAGAGTTTTTAAAAATGAGCTGTAGTCTGTACTCGTCCAGCTTTTATCAACCAGCCATGCCAGAACAGTATGATGTGCAAGGTGAATTGCATCATCTTGCTCTGGCTGCATTCTTTTTTGAAGATTCTGGGACCAGAGATTCTTTCTGTGAGATACTAAACATGTCATTGAAAGCACCAAATAATTAGTCACCACAGGTTTTTAATACACATTCTAAAATTCGAACTGGACTGAATGCCTTATGGACGTTAATCATTTAAAAAACCTCCTTGCGTCATTCACAGACAAGCAAAAGCATGAATCATGTGGTGCTGTAGACAATCCCATGAAAGGCAGTTTGTTATCGTGATCAAAGTAGGCGTAGAAGCATTAAGTACACTCAGGAGAAAAAGTGATTTCATTGCAGCAGTTTAAAAGGCAATGATATCCCTCCAGAAGTGTTACTAATTTTGTTCAAAATGACAAAATATATCTCAGTGTGCTATTGACAGTATCTGGTATAAACCAAACAAAAACAGATCTCCTGAAAGAGTTTTACAGACTCGCTTCTGTTTCGCATTATTAATGATTGCACACTAAAGTGCTTTGTCATCCTCTTTCACCTTTAATGTTTTCATCCATGATTGTAATAGTATCTGGCAAGGAAGAACACCTTACAAGTAAAGGATTTAACGAACCAGGTTGGAAATGCAATGAAAATCCCTGAAAGTGAATCTTAATGCACTGCAGTCAGAGATGAAAATAGTCCAAAAACTACCTAACTTTGTCCCATGAGAGGAAAATTAAACTCCAATCTATATTTTGCAAGAAACTCCAAATCTCTCCTATCATCCATTGATCCATTATCAGACTAGCTTAATCCAGTTTAAGGTTGCCAGGGTCAAAGTTTATCTTGGCAACAATGCCTACACTTGCACACACTGATATACTCACTAATAGAAAGTCAATTTAGAGTCAACCATTAATCTAACAATTAAGTGTTTGGGATGTGGAAAGGAAACCAGGAGCACCAGGAGAAATAAACATGCAGGGGTAATGTGCAAATCCATTCAGGACACTAGAGCTACGAGGCAGCAGCAGTAAACACCAAATCACTATGCTGCGTACCCCAACTCTATCCATTCATATTTACACTTTCATTCATAAACATTTTCTCAAACCTATATATTGTATGTCCCTGCAGCTCAGCTGACACCTGCCAGTCCATGTGAAGTAAGTTCATAAATAATCATTTTTCAGCTCCCAGTTTCAGATATTTTCCTCTGTAATTACATAAGAAGATTGTGGGTTCGCTTCCCATGTCCTCCCTGTGTGGAGAGTGCTTTGAGTAGTGAAAAATGTGCTATATAAATGTAAAGAATTATTATTATTATTGTGACTTTTTCACCATTTATAAGTATCTACTTACACCATTGGTTACTCTGAATGAAGAAACAATCTCATACTTTGTCATGGCTAGCGTCTTTCTATAATGAATTCTTTAGAAGTATGGAACTGTGCTCCATATAAGGTCTTTTATTAAGTGTGATTGCTTTGCATGGAGTTAACCAGGAAATCAGTGGCTTGGAAGAACCAGTGTTACAGTGCAGCACTTTTGCCACTAGGGGGCATTCTGCACATGAAGTCTGTCACATCTCAAGCAGATCAGGGGTCCCCAACTCTGGTCTTGGAAGGCCCCAGTGGCTGCAGGTTTTCATTCTAACCCTTTCCTTAATTAGTGACCCGTTTTTGCTCCTAATTAAATTCTATTGAATTAATTTTATTTGACTTGCTCTTAAAGACTCAGACCCATTAATTGTTTATTTTTCCTTAATTAGCAGCCAAACAATAATGAGATACAAAATGATTCAGAAATGTATGCCATTGCACAATGAGAGCAACAACAAACCATGGAATTAAAGAATAAGTTTAATTAACAACAAGAATCAGAGCCTAATTAAGCAACTGGTTGAAGTGAAATTGTTTAGAGTTTCAGGCCCTGACTTAGCTGGTCTTCTGTTGGCTCACTCACTTCACATTTCATTTCTGCTTGGATGCCATTTAAGGAAAGAAATGAAGGAATTCAGGGGAAATAATCTTAAAAAACAAGTCAATTAAAATTAATTCAAAAGAAGTTAATTCAGAAAATTAAGAAAAGGTTTAGAATGAAAACCTGCAGCCACTGGGGCCCTCCAGGACTGGAGTTGAGGACCCCTGGACTAGATATTTATTAGCAATCACAATAGACATGTTTGAAGAATCCAGTGAAGTATACAAAGCCCTGCTTAAGATAACTATACTTTGTTAAATTACAGCACAAGGAACAGTAAAAACAAGAAGGCAAGAAACAGCAAGACAGCTTGTTCTGTACCTTCAGACCTGACACTTCATAATACTAAAGGAACTCCTTGACCAATCACAGTAGACTGCTCTTAGATAGATAGATAGATAGATAGATAGATAGATAGATAGATAGATAGATAGATAGATAGATAGATAGATAGATAGATAAATAGTGTCACACATTCGTATTAGAGGGTCACCCTCCGAGATCATCCCAGGTATGAGCTACCAACCTGAGCCAAGAGGGGCACTGCCACTAACTGCCTTGTCTTCTTTTTCCTCCACAGTGCAGAGAAACTGCAATTGATTCACCCCTCATGGTCCTATTAAATGCCATTGCTTGTTGTTTTTGTTGTCTTTTTCAAGTAAACAGGGATGGTCGGTTTGGCACCCCAAACATTTGTTGCTGTATAAGCGTATAATTTCCTTGGATGACCACAATATATGGATAAAAAGATAGATACTTCTCTGGTGGGCTAGCACCCTGCCCAGGGTTTGTTTCCTGCCTTGTTCCCTGTGTTGGCTGGGATTGGCTCCAGCAGGCCCCCGTGAACCTGTAGTTAGGATATAGCGGGTTGGATAGATAATGGATGGATGGATAGATACTGTAATTTCTTTTGCAGATAGATAGATAGATAGATAGATAGATAGATAGATAGATAGATAGATAGATAGATAGATAGATAGATAGATAGATAGATAGATTATCCCAAGGTGGAAATGTAGCTTTTTGCAGAAGTTCATTAATTTTATAACAAACAACTAAAACAACCACTTTCAAATAGACACAAAGAAATAGAAAAAAGAAGAAAACATTATTTGTCCCTATTATGAGGTTTCATTACCAAGGGAACATTAATGGGAAGGATCTGGACAGTACCCCGGCAGAGTGATGATGCCTCTGGGAAGACCAGAACATGCATACTGTATATAATGGTCACTTACAGATGATTTAGAGATTCCTTGTGTATCACCACCAGGCATGTAAGCCATGAGGTTGGCACAAGGATCACCCAGTTGAGTGTTTAGGCTGGTATATTGAGAATGGATTGCCAGTGTCAATTCTACAATATCTGTCACATATGGGTAGAGCTGAAACTGACATGGTGGGACATAAATAATCTTTTGCCATATTCAAATTCTGCATTCAGCATCCATTATCCTTATCTCTGTAGCCTGCTTTAGAACTTCTGGCAGACACTTTTCTGGTCCTAAAGGGAGTCTATAGGATGTTCAATTCAAAGACATTGCATATTTATTCAGAATTGTGTCACCAAGTATATGAACTCCTTGACAGGCTTCTGCACTTGATAACTTTCACAAGCTTTTTCACTCCACATATCTCCTGTTTTTTTGACTGGTGTCTTTATCATCTTGTTTTCATCTTGTGCTATTTTTCATTCCACCGCCAGCATCCTAAAGAGGGTTAAATTGGGTAAATTGCCCTTGCGTGAGTGGGTTTAAGGGTGTTTGTGTGATTATGCCATGCAATAAACTGATATTCTCTCCAGGTTTGAGTCCCCACCTGCAGTCAATATTGATGGGTGGGCTGTATTTGTATTTTACTTGCTTTATTCCATTTTCTGACACAATATTGAATAGAAAGGTTAGGGATTGCTAAAGTTAAGCAAATGTTTTGAATGTCTTGATTAACAAAACCTGTAAATTTGAACACTGCTGCCGATGATTTTCTGCAGTGTAGGATTCAGCGGTCACATGTAGGTGGAGGAGGACCAGGAGGAGGCAGAGGTGGATGAGGAAGAGGAACATGATGCCCCTTGTGCATGTGGACCTCCATAACTTTGATTCTGTACATTTTCAAATGTATGTGCACTGTGTTTTCTGTATTGATTTATGTGTATCCTAACAAAACTGGAATGCCCTTACCAGTAAAAGAATGTCCACATACACTTCAGAAAAAAATTGAGCATTATTAGAAAAACCAGTGCTTCCTTCTGCTATTGTTTGTTGCTGGACAGACTGAAACTCTTGCTGTACTGTATATGTTAGGCTGACACAGATTTGCACTGACTGTAGTCCCTCATTATTTAATGCCCCAGTCTCACTATTCACACTGCCACTCCTTTGTCCTCTGCAGATGAATGCTGGTTGGCAGCCAGCAGACAGCAGTTTAGACCTGCTCTGGTAAACGCCCAAAAGCAAGATGTGATTTGTTATTTAATTGCAAGCCAACAGGATTAAAGCTGTACTCAAAACAAAACTAGGTGACTTAAACTCTCAGAAAAGCTTTGTATTGTTTTGTTCCTTTCAACAGTTGCCAAACTAGTAACTGGACACAAATTAAACTATCAATATGAACTCAAACAAGACTGAACGGGTGAATCAAAGTAGGAGTAATAGGTGGCACCGATTCTCATGCAGGGGAACTTCAAATCCATCTGCACCTTGTTACCCAACACTCTCTTCTCCGTATTATTAAAAATCATTTATTATAAAACAACAAAGAAGTGCCACTGAAGCTGTCAAACAGCCAGAGTCAGCACTTTAAAAATTATACTTACAAAAATACAATAAGAACTTGGGGTGGTTCACCTTGGCATTGTCACATAGATGTTCTGAAGGCTATCAAGAGTGGCAGACAGACACCTGGTCACTCTTAACCATTCTTTAACGCAGTATCATCTTACCTAAGGGTTTTGGAAAGAGAAATAGCACGTCCTTAAAAAACATAAACTCACAAAAATAGCAAATTAGTATCAAAGGAGGAATGATGACAATGAGATTAGTAGATTTCACTGATACTGAAGTGATAATGCGAAACCCTGGCAGTATGTACTGTGGTACTTTGCAACACTGAAAATAATAGAGAAGGACTCTCTATGGGGATCCTGTGAAAATAACATCAAAGAAATCCCATAATTTATTAGAAGACAATGTATTCTACTACGGTGGGTTGGCACCCTGCCCAGGATTGGTTCCTGCCTTGTGCCCTGTGTTGGCTGGGATTGGCTCCAGCAGACCCCCGTGACCCTGTATTCGGATTCAGCGGGTTAGAAAATGGATGGATGGATGTATTCTAAATTGTTGTGGACCCTAGGGGGCACCAGCGAGACCCAAAGACTGGGCGCAACTGACACAGACACAGTTGCAAAATAAAACATTTTATTTTCCAACAATACCTTGACAGGTGGATGGCATGGTGGCACAGTGGTAGTGCTGCATCCTCTCAGTAAGGAGACCAGGGTTTGCATCCTCCCTCCCTGCATGGAGTTTGCATGTTCTCTCTGTTTCTACGTGGGTTTCCTTTGGGTACTCCAGTTTCCTCCTACTGTGTAGAGACGTACAGTTAGGTGAATTGGCGATACTAAATTGGCCCTAGTGCATGGCTGGAATGTGTGTGTGTATGTGTGTGTTCACCTTGGGATGGACTGGCACCATGTGCCTGCCATGAAGCCTACACTGGCAGGGATATGCTCCAGTCCACCATCGACAGGCTTTTAGGTCAGTCCACACAGCATAAGGTAATAAATCAAATGCCTTTGTGTCTCCCTCCACCTCCACAGTGAGTCTTGTCCTCTTCCTCCTTTTTCTCAGACTCACCTAAGTGAGGTGAGATGTCTCCATTTATCTTGGATCAATGTTACAACATACTGTAGCCTGGTGGAAGCACTTCTGGGTCATGTGGAAGCTCCTCAAAGTAAGGCAGACCTCTGGCAGCACCCTCTGGTGGTACCCTTCCTAACTACAGGTCCCATGGAACCCTGTGAGAGTCCAAACTGAGCCTGTACCAGAGTAGCATTACCACCTGTCAAGCGAGAAGATAAACTGTCCTCAAAATCCAGTCTATCAATTATATGATCACCCCAAATGGAATAAGATCCTAAAGCCATCCTAGTTGAGTTGCCCCTCCACTTATTCAGTTGATCCATTATGGTCTACTGGCTGGGTAAGCCATCACTCTCTATGCCATTCAAAATGCCAATGCATCCATTCAAACGTTTACAGTGTTCTTCAAAAAAAGAATTGTGACTTTTATTGCCATTCGGATGAGCATCTCGGAAATATGGCTGTTATCTTAATCTGTCTATTGCTATACTGGAACATATTGGTAATGGAGGTACCATATGTGCCCACATCACAATGAACAGTGGAATTTACCATTAAAAAGATGAGTGCAACGCCATCAGTGCCACTTACAATGAAGAGATGGATGGAAGTGAGAAATCTACAGTTTTGCAGGTAATAATACAAACCGGATTCCAAAAAAGTTGGGACACTAAACAAATTGTGAATAAAAACTGAATGCAATGATTTGGAGATGGCAAATGTCAATATTTTATTTGCACCACAAACAGGAATGCTACTGTAAAGGAAATCACAGAATGGGCTCAGGAATACTTCCAGAAACCATTGTCAGTGAAAACAATCCACCGTGCCATCCGCAGTTGCCAGCTGAAACTCTACAGTGCAAAGAAGAAGCCATTTCTAAGCAAGATCCACAAGCTCAGGCGTTGTCACTGGGCCAGGGATCATTTAAAATGGAGTGTGGCAAAATGGAAGACTGTTCTGTGGTCAGACGAGTCACGATTCGAAGTTCTTTTGGAAATCTGGGACGCCATGTCATCCGGACCAAAGAGGACAAGGACAACCCAAGTTGTTATCAACGCTCAGTTCAGAAGCCTGCATCTCTGATGGTATGGGGTTGCATGAGTGCGTGTGGCATGGGCAGCTTGCATGTCTGGAAAGGCACCATCAATGCAGAAAAATATATTCAGGTTCTAGAACAACATATGCTCCCATCCAGATGTCATCTCTTTCAGGGAAGACCCTGCATTTTTCAACAAGATAATGCCAGACCACATTCTGCATCAATCACAACATCATGGCTGCGTAGGAGAAGGATCCGGGTACTGAAATGGCCAGTCTGCAGTCCAGATCTTTCACCTATAGAGAATATTTGGCGCATCATAAAGAGGAAGGTGCGACAAAGAAGGCCCAAGACGATTGAACAGTTAGAGGCCTGTATTAGACAAGAATGGGAGAGCATTCCTATTTCTAAACTTGAGAAACTGGTCTCCTCGGTCCCCAGACGTCTGAGTGTTGTAAGAAGAAGGGGAGATGCCACACAGTGGTGAAAATGGCCTTGTCCCAACTTTTTTGGGATTTGTTGACACCATGAAATTCTGAATCAACATATTTTTCCCTTAAAATGATACACTTTCTCAGTTTAAACTTTTGTTCCGTGATTTATGTTCTATTCTGAATAAAATATTAGAAGTTGGCACCTCCACATCATTGCATTCAGTTTTTATTCGCAATTTGTATATTGTCCCAACTTTTTTGGAATCCGGTTTGTATTCATTCAGTGGTGCTAATGACTGGCAATGACATTGTCATGAGTGGCAATCATTCTAGGGTGAAGAGAAGGCACTCCTTCCCCTCTGATGAAAATAAAAATCTGATGTATCCAGCATGTGACTTTCCCTACATAAAATTGTGTTTTTATTTTGCAGGGCAATACTTCATTATGAGAAAGAAAGGTAAGTATATCTAGTTGAAAAAGTCATATTTTACATCGTCAGTTGTGCAACCAGACAGAAATATATGTAACAAAACTGAAAAATCATTATTGATGTACTGCAAAACAAACCAAAATGATTTGGATCAAAATCAATAAGCTTGTACCATCTTACAATGCTAATAACAATGCGAAGTTTTAAATAAATTGAGCAATTCATTTTTGAGTTATCCTGCCCAGAGGCAAAAATCCTGAAATACAAACAGACAGAAGTCACTCCGAAAGTGGTCAAGTCATGTTCATGGATGTCTAATGGCTCTTCTCACTTACCTCTGTCTAGTAAAACATAATTGGAACTGAATTTCATAGGCTTGTTCCATTTTACAGTGCTAATAAGTGTGCCAGTTTTCATTAGGACTGACTAATTCATTTTTGGGTTATCTTAGCCATGGACACTGACACATAGACACAAATGCAAACAGAAAAGGAGACATCACTCCTATAGTGTTCAAGGGTGTCTAAAATATGTGAGTTTATTTAAAACTGGAATGTGAAATTTTGAGCCTGTCATATTATGTTCCATATGTTGTATTTGGACGGTTGTGGCGCGCCCTCTTCTACGCAGTGGTGTGCTGGGGAGGCAGCATAAAGAAGAGGGACGCCTCACACCTGGACAAACTGGTGAGGAAGGCAGGCTCTATTGTGGGTATGGATCTGGACAGTTTGACATCTGTGGCAGAGCGACGGGCGCTGGGCAGACTCCTGTCAATCATGGAGAATCCACTGCATCCACTGAACAGGATCATCTCCAGACAGAGGAGCAGCTTCAGCGACAGACTGCTGTCACTGTCTTGCATCACTGACAGATGAGGAGATCGTTCCTCCTCCACACTATGCGACTCTTCAATTCCAAATTGGGGTAAACGTTAACATTATACAAAGTTATTGTCTGTTATACCTGCATTTTTATCACTCTTTAATTTAATATTGTTTTTATCAGTATACTGCTGCTGGAGTATGTGAATTTTCCCTTGAGATTAAAAAGTATCTATCTATCTATCTATCTATCTATCTATCTATCTATCTATCTATCTATCTATCTATCTATCTATCTATCTATCTATCTATCTATCTATCTGCTCAATATTAACAGACCTCGAGTTTTGTATTCCTAATAACACTTTCATAGAGACTGAATGACAGGACTTGCACTGTGACACACACACACATTAATTTCAATCGTGGGGTTGATTTTGAAAACATGCAAATCCAATGAAAACCCAAAGTCTCAAATATGAGTACATCACAATAATTTGCTTCTATAATGCTGCTGTATATATAGTATGGAAGGTAAATTAAAATAATGGAAAATTACAGTATTTGAAGTTAAAGTGTGGAATTGTTTCTTCAGACTTGTAATGTAAATAGGAAATGGAAAGCAGGTGGAAAAGCAATGCATTAGGCAAAATATAAATGAACTGCTGGCACCCTGCCCAGGATTGTTTCCTGCCTTGTGCCCTGTGTTGGCTGGGATTGGCTCCAGCAGACCCCCGCGACCCTATTCGGATTCAGCGGGTTAGATAATGGTTGGTTGGTTAAATGAACTGCAAATGTTTTAGGACACCTCAGTCTTTCCAGTTTTTCTTCAAATGTATTCAGTTGAAAGGTGTTGCACCGTGTTAGCTATTATAAATGTAGTGAGAAGTCAAGCAAAATGACACCTTTTGTTGACTAACTAAAAAGATTACAATATGCATGCTTTCGAGGAAAATCAGGCCCCTTCTTCAGGCAAGATGTAAAGAAGGGGCCTGAGTTGCCTCAAAAGCCTGCATATTGTAATCTTTTTAGTTAGCCAATAATAGGTGTCATTTTGCGTGACGTCTCACTACATTCAGTTGAAAGGAAAAGAATGACCTAAAATGGTGAAAAGGTAGGCAACAAACTGCTACTTGATGATTTAACAGCTTCTGTTGATTACTTTAAAACCTTCTGTCTGTCTTAAAGCAGAGCTGGAACAGACTGTGTTACTACACCCTCTGAAATACCACTTGGACAATATTCCAGTGATAATGGCAAGAAAACTACAATTAACAAATAAAATGAGACAGAACATTATTCCCCTTAGAAGTGTAGGCCTTTCATTCAAAGTGCCAGTGAGTATGGTGGTGTCCTACACAATCCAAAGGCAAATGGAAACTGGAAGAAACTCTGAGATCTGGCAGACCCAAAGTCACAACTCAAGTTTCTCACACCACAACAGCTTCAAGCTCAGCTTAACAGTGGTCGTAAAAAGCAAGTCTCAGTTTGAGCTTTGTGCTTCAGGTCTGACAGGGCGAGTGGCAGTAAGAAAGCCATTCCTTAAACGACAAAATAGGGCCTTGAAATACCAGCTGTGGGCTACTGCAGAGTGGGAGAAAGTCTGATGGGAATCTTCAGTTCATCATGCAGAGTGTTTGTATGCTGTCACGTTGGTGTAAGGGTGGTCCCTCAGTGTGTGGCACTGACTGTCAAACATGGAGGAGGAATTGTGGTGGTCTCGGGTTCATATGCTGGAGGCAGAGCTGGTGACTTGCACAAAGTGACTGGCATTGTGAGTCAAAAGAGTTACCACAGTTTGGTTGTTACGTCAGGAAAAGGTTGCTACTTTGATAAATCCAAAATTTGAATTAAATTTTGTACACTTAATGATTCCTTGAGTTATTTTTTTCATTTGCCATTGTTTATTTGTTCTATATTTGATATTATGAAACATTAAGACATTAATTTCCATAACTGCTAAAAAAACTGAGGTGTTTTAGTATAATTCAGTGGCTTCATAAAGAGATGGGATGAGTGAAGGCTGAATAAACCCAATACTGTAAAAATGAATGAGTCTCCATTAGAACTATGGACATCATCCTTTCTTTGTGATGATTTTGTGAGACTTCCTCATGCAGGAAATCCTACTCTTGGTTAATTCTAAGTAAAAAATGCTCTATATGGTGCCAGGATGAAGCCCAAGAGAGAGAGAAACCACTGGGTCCACGTAGTAATGCCTCTTAGGACTAATGATGTATAATTATAATCTTAATGTCAAATCTGGCAACTAATAAAGTATCCATCCACATGGGCCTCAATCCCTCCATCCATCCATATTTTAATACTGACTTTTTTCAGTAGACCATTACAGAAAATCAGAATTTAACCTGGCAGCAATTGATGCAAGTCCACAAGGAATTTTGGAAGGAATGTCATTCTACTGCATGCCATATTCATGTGTCCTGTGACCACTAAGAGTCATCTGTTAGTGTAGCAGTTGTCACACACTCGTGAGCAGGGGGCAGTCTAAGGGCTTGTGCATCAACTGTAATATCACCACGGGACATGAGAGGGCACTGTCACGTGCATATGTTCTTACAGGCCAGATGAAGCCCTGCACACTTCCTATCCAAACTCCTCTCATTCCGGGGTTAAACACATTTAATGGATATCATTACAGGTGGACGTCAGTCTGGTACATGGACTTGCATCTGGAAAGACATTTTTTCATATTTTTTTTTTGTTGTGCTTTATTTAGATTATATGGTGATCACTGGCTGTTCCCCAAATCTTCATCTGTGTTTTGCCTTAGTTATCTGTCTTTTTCTTCCAGTCTTCTCATTTAACAGCTATTTTCCAGGTTTACCCAGGTTAGCTGGTTGTCCCACAAACGCTGGGGATATTGGAGCAGACTATTCAATGGTTGTATGGCCTTCCTTTTGCAACATGTAATTGGGACCTCTCTTCAGGTCAGAGAGGTGCACTGTTACCTTTGTCTACAATTATAAATTCATGAATTCATCTTCTTCTGGGGAACTGATAATGAAGGACTGAGATCTTCTTACTAGAGATGAAAATATCTGATTAAATAACAGCTCTCATTTGCATTCTTAATATTCACAATTCACTTCCAATATTTGCTAGGCTGGCATTTTCTGGAAGTTCCCACCACTTTAATGCCCATCATTCAGCCTTTATATGGTTCTTTTGCTGTGAACATCATTTAAAGTTGAAGGAACCAATGACATGGCTCATTTGCCACTTAGCTGCAAACAAAGGGGACAGCAGATCTAATGAAAAGGCAACTCCTAGGGCCAGGGAGGAGGCTTGTGAAGTTGATTCGGGCCTAAGACTCATGAAAGGTAAACAGATCAGTTGCTAAGAAATCCAGAATGTGGGGAAGCCACTAAATGTTGTGAAGAATGAAGAAACAAGTCAGGAAAGGAATAAATAGGAAAGAGCATGCCCATTGAATGAGACCTTTCCCCCCTACAGGAGTGGTCTCTAATTAATCTGAGTTTTTTTCCCAAAGACAAATTCCTTGAGGGGCATTCCATTGACGCAGATCCATGCACAGTATATTGAGAATTAGGTTACTGGGTGAAAAGGCAGCTCTGTGTCAATTTCAGACAGAGTTTGGAAGTGTGTTGTGGTTTTTTGGGGTTCAAGCACAGGATAGGCCCTGCCTTTCCTGTTAAAACTGCTTCCTTATGGAGGCTTCTCACACTTACTTTCAGTTCATTTCAACATGCAAATTCAGACACACACATGTTCAGGCAACTTATTTGTTGGCATCCACACATTTACTCAACCCCTGGATTTGATATCCAAATATCAGTCACACAGTATAATTTGATTCCAGGAAAATCTGATGGCCTCACACTTAAGCAGACATACTCATTCTTTAGTTTATGGCTTCCATGCACAAACTGATAAATAAAAGGTCAGAAAGCACACATCTCTGTTCTGTTCAGCCAAACACACGCTGACACAGCCTCTTGCATTTACCCACACTAACACTCAAACACAAACACAAATCCACTTCGCACACATTTGCTTTTTTCAAGAATCCAAATAACCATGCACACATATACCTACTCACATGCAAGTTTCCAAACACACACAATTCTTCTCAGAACTTGAAGCATCTGTCTATTTTCTTGTACTAAGACAAGGATTTTCAACTTTTTTTCTTGGTGTACCCCCTCCAGGAATTAATAATAATAATTCTTTGAATTTATATAGTAGTTTTCTCACTACTCAGAGCGCTTCAGTGATTGGGGAGCCATTTCAACCACCACTAATGTGTAGTATCCACCTGGACGATGCAACAGAAGCCATTTTTGTGCCATTATGCTCACCACACATGAGCTGTTAGGTGGTGATGTGGTGTCAGAGATAAACAATCAGAGACAGGGGATGATTAGAGGGCCAGAATTACTAAGCCATGGTGGGCAATTTAGCCTGGACATCGGGATACACCTGTGACAGATAAGGGACGCTGTCGCTCCCTTGAACCCCTGTCCACGACTCCAAACACCAGGTAAAAGTCCAATGCTTGACTTTATTAAATTGCCACAGTGCACAAAGCACCCTCTCCTCCAGTATAATCATTAAATAATCACCAATAACAATAATACACAATTCTCCACTCCCATACGTGTTGCCACCCTTCCACCCAGCTCAGCTCGCCGTCTGGGAGCTCCCACCTTTTAAATCAGGTAAAATGTTCTTTTCTTCACCGTAAGGGCGTAGGGAAAATATCCGTTGTTCCTCCCTGCAGCGTCTCCTAATGGCTCCCACAGCATCCAGCAGGGCTGCAAATAAAAACTGCAATGTCCATAATGCCCTGCTGGTCTTCGGGGAACCTCCATACTGCAGGGAGGGCTCCACCTGGCGGCTTGGGGGTATTGGCCAGGCACTATTCTTCACAAAGGATGCCCAGGGATTTTTATGACCAAGACCTTGCTCATCTGAAGGATGGAACTATCTTTATAGCACAGTATCCCTGTCAGTGCACTGGAACATTGGGATCCACATCCCAACCACAGGGTAAGCTCTCCATGCTGGCCTCACCAACACCTCTTCCAACAGCAACCCAAGCTTTTTCCTAGATGGTCTCCCATCCATGTACTGGCTGGGCCTGAAAATGCTTGGCTTCAGGTGGATGACCTGTTCTAAATGCTTGTGGTATGGCTGCTTGTGTAAAACGAGATGCAAAGAGATGATGAATTGCTTGAGATAAGGTTGGAAAGTCCCCTCTTATTAAAGAGCTGCAAATTAGGTTGGCAGAGAATGTGTGTGAGAACAACATCAGTGGTACCTGTTCCACAGTAGCTTTCACTAGATGATACCATGATGGGAAAGGGGATCTTGTGGAAGTGGCACTAGGCAGAGAGATAGGCAGAGTTAGGCTGGGATTAAGGTTCTTTATTCTGCTCAATGGCTTCTGAATAGTGGATTAAACAGACAGACATGTGACATCTATAGCCTCACCTAAAGTTCTCTCTTTTGCTTCCACACCTTTAATTCCAGTAGATCTTGCCAAATTGTCACATGTTTCAGTCACTCTAAATTGAGTGCAGTCAGAGCTTGTGACCTGTGATAATCTAGCACCCTATATTGGACTGGTTCCTGCCTTTTGTCCAATGCTGCCAAGGCAGGATCCAGCTTTTAGTAACCTTAACCTGGTTCGAAAATAATTGGTTGAATATATCCATCCATCCATCCATTATCCATCCATCCATTCATCAATTATCCAACCCGCTACATCCTAACTACAGGGTCTCGGGGGTCTGCTGGAGCCAATCCCTGCCAACACAGGGCACAAATTAGGAACAAATCCTGGGCAGGGAGCCAGCCCAACACATCGATGATGTGACCCGACATTTGCGCACCGACAAAATAGCGCCGATTAAAACTCGCCGTCAAAATCGTGCTGACAAAATCGCCCCGACAAAATCACGAAAGTTCCATTAAATATGAATTACTAGTTTAAAGCATATATAATAATGTTTATTTTAGAAGTCAGTATTATGAGACACGGCATGCCATCAGCATGGCACGCAGATAGTCCGTAAGATCACGCCCTGCATATATAGGAAGAATTGCAGCAAGGGCGTCCCACTCTCTTGGGCTCTCTCGCGATTTTGTCGTGGCGATTTTGTCGGCGCGCATTTGTCGAAAACCATTTAGCGGGTTTGTCAGTGCTCATTTATCGGTCACGGTTATGTCGGGGCCTTTAATATATCGCCTTTAATTGAATGGCCATTTTACAACCCTTGATGGACTGAAGAAGCCGAGGTTGTCATCAAGAGCTGAGCTTTGTTTTCTCCCTTAATCTGAAATGCAAATTATGGTGTGTCTCCTGTAACTTCAGACAACTCTGAGTTAGAGGTGACAATGATGTCACATCTGTCCCCACCCTTTGTGATTCAGCTTTTCTGTGTGTAAACAGACTACCTGCATTTATAAATACAACTTTATAGTATCGATAAGTTTTCAATCAGTCAATAAGTCAGTTTTCATTTTCAGAAGCATTAACAGCATGCAAGCACTTTAAAATTACACTCTGTATTCGTTTTATGATCCATTTATCTAGTATAGTATCTTGGCAGTATCAAATTTAACAACCCGAATCATACAGCCTCAGAAATAAGGCACACATGTTAGATACAAGAAATTGCCCCATCATCAGATATCAGAAAGACCGAGAACCCAATCCACAAGTGTCTAAGGGATCTATGGCATTGTATGTATAATGGCATATTGAGTCCTGGTTCCTTTTAAACAGAATTACAATGCAAGTGAAATCTAAAAACATCTAGCAAAAAAAAAAATCTTGAGTCAGAAAGGGGGCAGTAACTGGATAAAGCCGGATAAGGCTTGTGAAGTGTTTTAACTGGTCTGCTGAGAAACAAGCCAGTGCGACTTGTGACTCGGACAGGCTGCCAAGTTGACTCAGTTCGTATGAGTCACTGGTGCTCTGCTCATGCAATGCCTCGCCTTCCTGTTTTTTGCTTATTGTTCTTCAGGCTATGCTGCAGAGTTCATTTATTTGATGTCTACCTGCCTGCATCTGCCCCACCTCCACCACCCCAACCCCACCCCCATTGTAAATGAGTGATGCAATACTGTGCCACACAAGTCCAGGAAGTGATTCTGTGGAATGAAATGACTCTGTGCGCCTCAATCTACTGGAATGAAAGAAAAAAGAAAAAAAGAATAGTAAAGTGAGCCACAAAACAAGAATAATTGCATAAAATGGTATATTTCCAGTCTGGTGTATGCTCAGAACTAAACCGGTTATGAATTAAAATGGTCAGCATTAATAAACACCCAAGTGAGACCACTTTGGACATGTTCAGCACCCCATTAGCCACAATCATGGGTAGCAAATGTCTTGATTTCCACCAGCACCAGGAACTATTCAAGCCCAGATTCCTGTTTTATTTCCACTTCCTTTTTTTTGTAAATTCCCAGAAATTTGAAAGATTCTTAGTTCCTGTTGTCAGACAAGAGTGATTAGGGGGCAGCTAAAGGACATGACGAGTCGCGCAAAACTACAAGATGGGAGACTAAGACAACGTGTTAACACCTCTGTCTTTACTTTAACAGGAAAGACAAACAACAAAAACCCATGGCACCTTGAATTCATCTGAAAAGCCTCGTCCAGATGTCCAAGCCACTCCTGTGTTATGAATTCACCTCCGGTCGCTTACAGATGACATCACCACCGTCCCAAGATCCTCCATGTCATCCTCCCATTATTCCTACTTCCATCTCATAAATTCGTCCGTGTCACCACCATTCTTTGTCAACTGTAATTTACAAACCTGACTGTTATTGAGAATTCTCTCAACCTTTTACTGTGGTTTACAGTATACTGGGACAGAATCCCCAACTCTTAATCTGTGTGTCTGTATTTTCTTCACACTGTTCAATTTGTGAATCCCATATTGACTGGAGTACCTTCAAAGTGTAACAGCAAGTCCTGGGTTTGGACAGTATCATCATAAAGTTGACAAGACTGTGGTCCAATCATTGTTTCTGCTTTCTTTAGATTGATTTTATTCTATCTAATTCTCACTTTTGTGCAAATGGAGCTGAAAGAGGAAGTATAAATCAGTATTGTAACCACTTGGGCTGATTAGCGTAATAAATTGAATTTTAAAGTCCTCAGTGAAGTAAGTTGATTGATGGAAGAAACAGCAAAAAAGATAGTGGGGAACAAAATCAATAGAATAAACAAGTCAGAAGATACATGCATGGCAAACCATTTATGTGTGTACAAGGACTTAGTCAACTGATCTGAAAGTTGGAGTATTTTCATTTCTTTTATTTACTTCATGAAAAATTCACTTATATTTCTTGGTAACATGGAGTCCTATTGAAAAATGGCAGTGATAATACAATGTAATCAAATGCATTAGTAAACTACATTAAATGCATGATTTTTAATCAGCACTTAATATTGTCATGTTGTTAACAACATAAATAAGCTTGTGGTGGCTCAATAGTTTTAAGAGAAGGCAGATTTCAATACAAGTCGTGTAAAAATGGCATCAATTGATGTCCTCCTGATAGATAGATAGATAGATAGATAGATAGATAGATAGATAGATAGATAGATAGATAGATAGATAGATAGATAGATAGATACTTTATTAATCCCAAGGGGAAATTCACATACTCCCATCAGCAAAATACTGATAAAAACAATATTAATTAAAGAGAAATTAAAAAAAAAGCAGTGCAAGTTAAAAAATGCAGGATGGAGAGTGCGAGACAGGTATGACAGTGTATAATCTTGTGTAATGTTAACATTTACCTCCCTGGGTGGAATTGAAGAGTCACATAGTGTGGGGGAGCAGCAACCTCCTCAGACTGTCAGTGGAGCAGGACAGTAACAGCAGTCTGTCGCTGAAGCTGCTCCTCTGTCTGGAGATGATCCTGTTCAGTGGATTCTCCATGATTGACAGGAGCCTGCTCAGCGCCTATCACTCTGTCATGGATGTCAAACTGTCCAGCTCTGTACCTACATTAGAGCCTGCGTTCCTCACCAGTGTGTCCAGGCATGAGGCGTCCCTCTTCTTTATGCTGCCTCCCCAGCACACCACTGTGTAGAAGAGGACACTCGCCACAACCGTCTGATAGAACATCTGCAGCATCGTATTGCAGATGTTGAAGGATGCCAGCCTTCTAAGGAAGTATAGTTGGCTCTGTCCTCTCTTGCACAAAGATTCAGTATTGGCAGTCCAGTCCAATTTTCATCCAGCTGCACTCCCAGGTATTTACATGTCTGCACCCTCTGCACACACTCGCCTCTGATGATCATGGGGTCCATGAAGGGCCTGGGCCTCCTAAAATCCACCAATCACACAATTTAACAAAGTCCTTGATTAGGTTCTCCTATACTCCTCTTCCTGCCCACTCCTGATGCAGCTCACAACAGCAGTGTCACCAGCAAACTTTTGCAAGTGGCAGGATTTCAAGTCGTATTGGAAGTCTGATGTATATTGGCTGAACAGGACCGGAGAAAGTGCAGTCCCCTGCGGCGCTCCTGTGTTGCTGACCACAATGTCAGACCTGCAGTTCCTGAGACGCACATACTGAGGTCTGTCTGTAAGATTGTCCACGATCCATGCCACCAGGTATGAATCAACTCCCATCTCTGTCAGCTTGTCCCTAAGGAGCAGAGGATGGATGGTGTTGATGGCGCTAGAGAAGTCCAGAAACATAATTCTTACAGCACCACTGCCTCTGTCCAAGTGGGAAAGGGATCGGTGTACCATATAGATGATGGCATCCTCCGCTCCCACCTTCTCCTGGTATGCAAACTGCAGAGTGTCTGCGAACTGTGGCCTCAGGTGGTAAAGCAGCAGCTGTTGTTAGTAGTTCATCATAGTGAGTCTGGGACTAACTGTAGTTCAAATTTATTAAATATAACATTTTTTAAAGAAGTACCTGGTGAGGCATTAAAATCTCTGGTAAAGTCTCAGGTAAAATTGTTGGCTGCTTCTGAGTATGATAAAGAGTAGTTGTGGAGCATTGCTGATAAATTATAGTAGTAGAGATATATTCAGTCATTATAATGTACAGATCTGACAGTCTCCATTACCAGAGTGTAGTTTAATTTAGTCTTTCCTGTCTATGCCTGCTGGTAAAATGGTGTTGCTCCCGACTCTCACCATTTACCTTGCAGGTAGTGAGCCAACAAGATGGCTCCACATCACCATTTTGTGCTGAGCCCAGGCAGGTTATGTGGTGCTTGTCAGTGAATGCCACCCCCAGACCTAGCTCCAGGAGTGGGTCCTGGTAACTCTAACTTGGGCTGGGTACACATTCTTACAAACTGTTCTGTCATGAGGGTTGTTGTGAATTGTTGTCTGTCTGACCTTTCAGTCCAAGCCTGTTTGCCAAGGGACCACAACCAGGACCACAAAGCACCAGACAACCTGGCTCCGAGAGATGCTGGGGGATGATATCTCTTGGCTGGCTTGGGATCACTTGGGAATTCCTCTAGGAAGAGATGAAATCTGTACCTGGGGACAGGCATGTCTAGGCTGACCTGCTTGACCTGCTGTAACCTCGATCCGCACCAGGAAAAAAGATTTTGGAGGATGAGATATAATATGCAGGTAATGGTTATTTTTAACGCAATCTTAATACTGAGGACATTTTTGTTTACATTATGCTTACAGAATGACCCTTGCATAATTGTATTAATTTCTAAAAAATAGACATTTTACCTTTTTTGTTTTATTTGTAATGTTAATTTACCTCAAGTAGCAAAAAGTGAACTGATGTACCAAGAGATTACACACGCAAACCACCAACCAGCGCTATGCACCGCTATGAAGAGGGGGTCTGAACACACCACAAGGAGACGCGGTCACTCCTCCGAAACCCCTCTTAAACGGTGATACAATGGGAAAAAAATAGGTTTTTTTTTCCCTCCTCTTTGCTCGATCAGCTGCTGCTGCCGTGCCGCGTGAAATACATCTCGTGCGGCACTTCGAATGTTTAAAAGCCTGAACAGCACCTGTCCTTTTGTGTCACTGCCTTGTTTCTCTTCTCCCCCAGACATCCTCAAACACTATTCCATCTCTTTTCGCTGTTCCGTTATTTCACCAAGTAATATTTTCAGTTTGTTTTTGCGCTAATGCGATCTTTACTATCATTTTTAGAGACTTTCGAATTTTCCTTCTTCAATTATCTCTAACCGGCTCTGCATGTGTATTGTGCCAACATTTTTTAATTCTTTACGACGTTCTATTTTGTCTTTTTCTGGCCCCGGGCGTGGACGGGCTGGCTATTACTTTCCGTATTTTCAGAATTTGCACATAGATTATTTTTGTTCTTTTTTGCTTTCTTTTTTGCATTTTCTCTCCAACACTTTTGTGTCCCTTTTCGATGTGCTGCTCTTTCTTCTTCTTTTAGTTGTTGACATGTCATCTACAGCGTATTAAATTTTTAAGAGCTGAGAGCACAGGAAGTGTGTCTCCCAAAAGCATTCCAACAACTGAGAGGTTAGATGACTGTGATCTTATCTGAAAATTGTTGTAAGGAGGGCATAACTTTCAAAAGTCACAGTCTTACGGGACTTGCTTCCAAAGGTTGTAAGTATGACGTGAGTTGACCGTCTCTCAGGACATAAAAGTGTCTCTCTGTCTCTTTTCAAAAGATCATGTCTCATTGCAGGAAAAAAAGTTGTGTCTCGTCCCAAGATTATTTTTTATAATAGAGAGATATACAATTTGAATTAATCTCTTTCAGTTTGAATTTGAAACAGTAGTGTGATGTTGAGCTGCTGCCTCACTTTTTCAGAGTGTTGGTTTCAAATGTTGTCCTGAGCACTTTGCGCTCTCTTTGTCAGCCTGATTTTGCAACCATTTTGCAATCACAAAGACGTGTTATTGCCATAAAAATGTCAATGTAACTGTAAATGTAACTGGCTTCTTGGCAACTCTAAATTGGATTGTTATGAGTGATAACTGGTGAGTAATGACACATACAGTAATTGTTATGCCAGTGTACTTACAAGGGCAGTTTTTGAGAGAACCAGAAGAGGAGCGACCAGGCAAAGAAGGCTCAAAACTGGGAGATTGATAGCAGAGTGCAGACAAGGTCAAAATAAGAAAGCAAAAACAAATAAGTGTTTTAGCAAAGGACTGAAAGAAGTTTAGAATCTGCAGATTGGATGAGGAAGCGTGTCTGTAGCCTACCTTTCAACCCATTGTGACAATCACTAATGGGTCATGCCCCGATAACATAACACATGGAACTAACGACGGGTTTACAATTCAAAATGGTGGACAAAAAATTCGAAAACATTGTACATTGTCTCCTAAAATATTAGGACGATTAAAAAAAACAAACACCTGAAAGGAATTCTCTGACTCAGAAAACCCCCGAAACAACTCTAAAATCAAGCATAACAATGCACAAAATGTCATCAAAAGTTATTAACAAAGCCTAAATCATGACAATATAGTAAAACATAGTACATATCTGGATTTAGTTCCTGTCTTATGCCCAGAGCTGCTGTGTTATGCCAGCAGGCAAAAAAGTTAAAATGGCGACTGGAAGACAAGGACACAGTCAAAAAACAAAATGAGGGTCAAACCCAGGAGAACAACTATTAGTAACCATCCAAAGTCAGAAGGATTGCAGAGTTTAAAAATCAGAGAGAAAAAAAAATCAAAAAGGTTTGAAGATTTTAGGACTTCATTTAATGAGATGGGTAAGCAAAACCCCTGAATAACCTTTCATCCTGTTGTGTCGTGACTGACAGGCCACAACCTCTAAGAACACACTCACTCCAGGACGGTCCTAGCAACGAGAATTAACAATTGCACTGTCACAATGGAGGCAGTATAATGACTCAAATCACAAATCAAAATAAAACTATATTTCAAAAACAAATTAACCCATTGGATACCTGAGAGTAAGCAGAAGCAAGCAATATTCAAAACAGGAGTACCTGACACTCTGGCCCCATTGACTCTGAACTATGGAAAGACAAAATTTACACGTTAAAAAACTGCAATAATAAAATGCAACATTTGAGTATGGCTAAATACACATTTATGATTGAAACCAGAACTCAGGGTAAGGAATAATCCATCCATCCATTATAGCCTAACTACAGGGTCACAGGGGTCTGCTGGAGCCAATCCCAGCCAACACAGGAAACAAACCCCAGGCAGGGCGCCAGCCCATTGCAGGGCACGCACACCAAGCACACACTAGGGACAATTTAGGATTGCCAATCCACCTAACCTGCATGTCTTTGGACTGTGAGAGGAAACTGGAGCACCCAGAGGAAACCCTCGCAAACATGGGGAGAAACTGCAAACTCCAAGCGAACCCGGGTCTCCTAACTGCAAGGCAGCAGCGCTACCCACTGTGCCACCATGCCGCCCGGTAAGGAATAAGAAGGGCAAAAATAGAAATCTGATGATGAGGCAGAGGTAGCATTCTGAAACATTTCTATTAAAATGTCCATCCATCCATCCATTATCCAATCCACTATATCCTAACTACAGGGTCACGGGGAGTCTGCTGGAGCCAATCCCAGCCAACATAGGGCGCAAAGCAGGAAACAAACCCCGGGCAGGGTGCCAGCCCACTGCAGCTATTAAAATGTAAATTGAATATTCTGTAAATATTGCTTCATATCCATCAGCAAAGAGGAAGTGGAGAGGAAGCTGGAAGAACAGAGAATGGCTTTGGAAGAAAGAAGGCTGAAGTAAATAGGAAGAAGAATATATGAGGTATAATGATGATTGGAAGGCAGAAGTTAGCCTGAATGGAGAGATACTGAAAAGAGTAGATAATTGTAAATATCTAGGATAAATAGTAGTGCAAAAAAATTAGATGAGCAGTTAACCCATAGAGTGCAGTGTGGATGGAACAGATGGAAGATGGTATCTGGAGTATTGTGTGATCGAAGAATTAAGGTAAAGATTAAAGGTGAGGTTTTTAAGACAGTCATAACACCATCAATGATGCATGGAGCTGAGACACGGACCGCAAAGGGAGTGCAGGAGAAGAATTACAATGTGGCAGAAATGAGAATATTGCGATGGATGTGTGGAATTACAAAAAAAGGACAGAATAAGAAATGAGACAGTCAGAGGTATAAGAAAAGTGTGACAGATAAGAAAGTACAGAAAAGTAGCTTGAAGTGGTATGATCATGTGATGAGGACAGACAATGAATATGTGAGCAAAAGAGAGATGGGAATGGAAGTACAGGAAACAGAAAGTGAGGGAGGCCAATGCAGTGGTGGATAGATAAAGTAAAAGAGGATCTGAAGGAAAAGAGCTTGACTGGTGAGAAGGTGTAGGACCGAGCTGTTAAAAAAAGGATGATCAAGCACATCGATCCCAGAAGGTAATGGGAAAAGATGAAGAGGAAGAAGAAGAAGATCTATGCATCTAATCTTTTAACTACCCCTGTAGCATTAGACGCAAGGCATACAGGGTTTTGTTTAACTGGTACAAGCAAATGAAATATTTTGGTGGAGGCTGTGGTTTTGCTGGTGTCAGGCTGACCTTCTGCCGGAAATCTTCAGGACCTCATTTAGCTCAAGATTCCTGTAAAGAAATGTATTCTTGTCCTTATCACAGACAAAATAAACCTCAGATCAAAGGTGCTAATTCTTCATAACTTCCTTATTAAGAAGAAGTGTAATGATGTGATAGACAGACAGACAGATAGATAGTCCATTTATCCATCCATCCATTATCCAACCTGCTATATCCTAACTACAGGGTCATGGGGGTCTGCTGGAGCCAATCCCAGCCAACACAGGGCAAAAGGCAGGAAACAAACCCTGGGCAGGGTGCCAGCCCACCACAGGACGTGTGCACACACACACACACACCAGGGACAATTTAGAATCGCCAATGCACCTAACCTGCATGTCTTCAGATTGTGGGAGGAAGCTGGAGCAAACCCACGCAGACATGGAGAGAACATGCATAACTCCACGCAGGGAGGACCTGGGAAGCAAACCCAGGTCTCCTAACTGCGAGGCAGCAGCACTATCCACCATGCCACCGTGCCGCCAGATAGATAGTCCCAAGGTGGAAATGTAGCTTTTTGCAGAAGTTCATTAATATTATAACAAACAACTAAAACAACCTCTTTCAAATACACACAAAGAACTAAAAAATAGAAGAGAACATTACTTGTCCCTATTATGAGGTTTCAGTACCAAGGGATCATTAATGGGAAGGATCTGGACAGTACCCCAGCAGAGTGATGATGCCTCTGGGAAGACCAGAACATGCATACTGTATATAATGGTCACTTAGCAATGATTTAGAGATTCCTTGTGTATCACCACCAGGCATGTAAGCCATGAGGTGGGCACAAGGATCACCCAGTTGAGTGTTTAGGATGGCATATTGAGAATGGATTGCCAGTGTCAGTTCTACAATATCTGTCACATATGGGTAGAGCTGAAACTGACATGGTGGGACATAAATAATCTTTTGCCATATTTAAATTCTGCATTCAGTATCCATTAACTCTACCTCTGCAGCCTGCTTTAGAACTTCTTGCAGACCCTTTTCTGGTCCTAATGGGAGTCTGCAAGATGTTCAGTTCAAAGACATTGCATATTTATTCAGAATTGTGTCACCAAGTATATGAACTCCTTGACAGGCATCTGCACTTGATAACTTTCACAAGAATAGTTTTGCATAGAAAACAGGAAAAGGAAGGTCTTGCAACACTGATAGTGCGTCATTGAAACTGAATCTCTTCTGAGCATCTTAATTCGCAGAAACATAAGGTTTAATAATTAATTTCAGAGAGGAAATAGAAATATTTCACCCAATTCCCGCCAACTGAAGTTTGAAGAAGTTACAGGGAATGAAGTGAAGACCACCCTCGCCATCACCTCTTGCTCCACATGTCATAAAGCATATTAAATTGTGCAAAATCAAACACAAAATGAAATGCAAAGAAAGAGAAAGTGTATCTTGAAGAGTCATATGAGGGGAAATTTAAAAAGCCCTCGTCTAATTACAATGAAAAGGCTAATTGGACATTAAATGAGAAACAAGTCAAACCACAGGAACTGAAGGCCCTAATTAGGGTAAAGAAACAGCAGGCAATCTCAGAACGTGCACATTCTCAATGAAGGCATTCATCTCTTAATCTGGGGATCAAGACTTTGCTTTCTTCCTTTTTATCTGTTTAAAGTGCCAAGCAGTGTGTGTATGTACAGATTAAGTTGTCTAAAACATGTCAGTGTAAATGTGTGTATTTCTTGGCAGTTTACAGTTATGAAGACAAACATTTTTTAATTGCAAGATGCCGGTGGGAATGATAATGGGCTCTAACCACAATTATTAACGACATTAAAGTGTGGTCATGGGGGCCTATGCCCCACAATGAATGCACTATGCTACTAAAATAAAGAAAAGGTATTTTTACTCATTTTTTATGCCACAGGTAATGTAAATACAGTATGTTAACAATCAGTGAATTGGGCGTATGGTGACACGATGGTAACACCACTGCCTCATTGTAAGGACCCTTGGTGTCTCACCCTGGGTGCTCTCTTAATGGATTTTCTGCATGGGTCTGCGTGGGTTTGCTTTGGTTCAACAAGATGCAGGTTAGGTAAACAAACTGCCAAAGCTAAATCACTTCCGGATGTGTGTGTGTAGCGTTTCTGAGTTCATCTTGTGATGGGCTGTCACCCCATCCTTGTTCCTGCCTGTGCCTGTCGCTTGCTGGAATTGGCTTCAGCTACCCCTTGCCCTGGATTAGTGGGTCTAGAGCAGTGGTGGCGAACCTATGGCATGCGTGCCAAAGGGGGCACTCAGAGCCCTCTCAGTGGGCACGTGCGCCGTCGCCCGAGCACAGAGTTCGTTACTATAAAGCCAGAGGAATGCGGAGCCGGGCTGCTCCCCTCACTGCTCCCCCTCTTCACGCGCGCCGGAGGACTTTTCTCACATCACCCGCCCCTCTGCCCAGCAGCCCAATGGGAGCGCGTCCTTCCTCTCCTGTCTGGGGTAAGGCGGGCGGCACACATGCTGCTTGAGGGTGCGGCACGGACTGCAGCCTTTTGAGTCTGTGATCCCCGTGGTGGGGTTGGAGGGGATGTGGTATAGCGGGTCCACAGCTCAAAATTGAAAAGGCCAGTTTTAACAGATAATTGCCGCACTCGCGGCTTAAAGGGGGTTATGGTAGAGTGGTCGGAGCGGTTTCCGGGAGCTTTGTGATGCGGGCAGTCCTCGCTTAAGCGCATAGGTGAGGAGTCGTCCGCATCTGTAATTATTGCCGGGAGTTGTTAATCGCCACACCTGATCCACGACCCCGTAATATATAATGGAAGCTTTGGGGGCGGAGCTTAATAGGGAAGACCTGCGTGCAACACTTGAGAGGATCGAAGGGATGACAAAGGACAGCACAGTTAGTTATGAAAATGAAATCCTTAAAGTGTGTAATTCTCTGCCAAATAATCTTAAGTCAATGAAGGCACTTGAGATTGCTTTCCTTACTTTGTTTGGAACATCTTATGCTTGTGCGCAGCTGTTTACAGCTTTGAATTAAATCAAATCTGACACCAGAAACAGACTAACAGATGATCTGAGTGCTGCATGTGTTGCTCTCAAGCTTACAAAGTTTGAGCCAAGGTTAGACAAATTATCAGCATGCATACAACAGCAAAAAGCACATTAATTGTTCAAAAGCATACCGAATGCAAACTTTTACCTTTCAACAAAAAGTTGTTTGTATCATTGAAAGCTCCGTTATTATGTTTTTCTTTTAAGACAAAAGATGTTAATGTATGAGTGGCTTTTCTAAACTAAAAGCTCAGTAGATATAGATAGACAGAGCATCAGTATTGGCAGTTCAGTCCAATTTATCATCCAGCTGCACTCCCAGGTATTTATAGGTCTGTACCCTCTGCACACACTCACCTGTGATGATCTTGGGGTCCATGAGGGGCCTGGGCCTCCTAAAATCCACCACCAGCTCCTTGGTTATGCTGGTGTTCAGTTTTAGGTGGTATTCAGGTTAAATTGCCATGTTGGCACTTTGCGATAAATAAGTGGGTTTTGGATTGCAGTTTGGGCACTTGGTTTCTAAATGGTTCGCCATCACTGGTCTAGAGCATGGATGGATCAACACATTTTATAATCCGTCTTGTCCTTTGCAGTTCTCTCTTGTAAATCCCCAATCCCTAAAACAGGTTAAAAAATATGAAGGAGGACCTAAAACTGGAACTGGTCAATAGCACAGGAATAGGGTGTATTTATTGATTATTCTGCTAAGTATTGCATTCTACAGTCTTGTTAATCAGTCCACCAAGTGGCATTATGCTGAGTTCATCAAAATGCATATTTCTGACATTTAGTCTACAATCGTGTGCATGACTTTGGCAATTTTTTTTTCCAAGCCCAAAAAAAGCACGTCAGATCACATCGAACATCAAGACAATGACTAATAAGTTCATTGAGTTCACCGAGTTTGTTCACTTTGAACCAACTGCTAATCAGTCATATTACACTGAACAGCTGAAGCATCTACGTGAAAGCATCTGGATAAAATGTCCTGACCGGTAGAACACGCAAAGCTGCATTTAGCACATCTGCACACACCGTGTTGACAGTCAAAGAGGCTTTTTTTTTACCAATAACAATGCGTTTCACCAGATCTCACCCTCTGTGACTTCTTTTTGTTCCAGAAATTAAAACTGAGACTAAAGGAAACACGATTCAGAAATAGAAATACAGGAAAAATCACATGGGTGTAAGACATGGTAATAAAATATGGGTACGGGAAATGTTTCTAGGAATGGAAGTAGCACTGGGACAAGTATATTACATCTTACATATTTTGATGGTGACTAAAATGGAATTACTTACAGGTATGTAATAAACGTTTGTGTAACAATTCCAGGAATTTGTGGGTTCTGCACTATTGCAATTATAGTTTATTGATTCAGATTTACATTGAGAGAGGTTATTTATTGTTATTTATTGTATTGTATAAGAGAATTTTCCTCATTTACATGTCTGATGAATGCTCCTGTAGCCAAACAGATTCCTAGTAGTCACCATGAGCAACTGAAATGGCTGCATGCACATGCCTGGTGCTTAGGCCTGCACAGTGGCGGTCAGAGTAAATCTTCATCACACACCACTCATATATCCCTGTGACAAAATATTTTAAAAGCAAAAACGTCTCTTTGAAGAAGTAAATAAATAACAGAAAACAACTACAAGTTTAACATCACTTAACTACGTTGTACCAGAATATTACGCTATGCATATATTTTCTAGTTAAACTAGTTAAAATAAGAAAATGTATAGTTTGCCATAATGTTTTCTGTGATTAAAATATTGTTAACAGTATTTGTGCACTTTTTTGTAATGGTGAAGTTTTAAATGTGTTAATGTAAAACTTACTTCATATTATAATGTATACAATTTATGAACAATTTATGACATTTATCGTTAAATATACAGTTACAGCACAACAGTTGGTGTTCAAAGAAATGAAATTATATTTTATGGTTCATTTAGGCAGTTCTACCTAAATCTAAATTTTAAACTTTTATTAATCTGCAGATTTTTTTTCTAACGTATGGCCAAATGCAGGGATGATAGGCAAGTTGATCAATAGTTGGGAAGCCGATCAGGTCGTCCATTTTAATAAGAAGCTGAAAGAAACAAAGCTGATACCTGTCTTAGCGTATTATGCCCAGGTTAGGGCTTAATGAAGTAAACAAGACAATTGAGAGATAAGTAATCCCAGAATAAGGGAAGGATTGTCTGTCCTTCAGGAGCTCTGTCTTGCGGGTTGTTTGTCAGCTAAGTAACATTCTCCTTCGGACATCTCGGTCTTTTAACGGCGATGTACCAGAAGGGGCGTGGTCAAGTTCCGTCATTTGGCGACTTTGTGCTGCTACAGAGGAAAAAGAAGAGAATACGATTAGTGATGGCCTCTCCCATCCTGACAGGTGGTTACATACCTTGGACGAGATCCTCAGACACACATGTGTGACAAAAGGTAACAGGTAATCAAGTGCAAATCAAGCAGATGAGAACATTAGGAAAACAGTACAGATGGGACCTATAAATCAAGCTAGTGGGCACTGCTGAACAATGAAGCACACAAGTGAGGAGCCAGTTTTGGGAAGGCATTTCTCTTTAGTCAGAAACTTGGCGCTCATTTAGTGAATGGTTCCAGCAGAAAACATCTGACTTAGTGGCTGGTTGAGACTGAAATCACCATTGGCGCCGAGAAACAAGAGCGCTGCACTTGATTTTACATAATGCCAGGCATCATTAAAGGAAAAAGTTTAGAATGGCTGTCATTGATGTCCAAAATTATGTGTAAAATTTCTTGCGTTAATTTATAAGTCTGCTTGAATTGGACTACAACTTGATTAATGCAGTGTATTTGTCAGGGGGACACATTCTTTAAAATCACAATAAGGCAGTATAGAAAACTAAGCTATGTGAAGCCTAAACAAAGATTTAAAAAGTGTGCTCACATACTTCCACTTTAAACAGTGAAGAAACGTATTGTAAATGTATTTGTAAGTAAGTCTGATAAGTTAACAGATATCCTTGAAAACCTTTATAAGTCAAGTAGTGTGCTAATCGAGGACTTTGATAACAAAAACAATCCATACTGGCAGCGCTTCAGAGAATCTCGGCAGACATTGAAATTTTAACTGTAGACAATCAATGTCTTAATTCTAATTTTGTATAAGCATAAAGCTTGCCGTCACTGTGTTGATAATGTTTTGATGTTGATATACAGTATATTGATGTTGATGTTAATATCTTTTTGGTATCACTGTATAAATATACAGTGGAGAGTCAAACAGTTGCAAATTGCCCCTCCATTCATTTTCTAACCACTAATCAATGTTTGAGCCATAAGTAGCCAGTGCTAATCCTGGCTGTATTGGGTACAGGGTGAGAAGTGGCCCTGGATGGTGTGTAGATCGATCGCAGGGCACATTCAAGCAAACACCACAGTCAGTCACATGAGGATATTGCTGAGTTTCCAAATAATCTAATATGTGCTACGAAATGGCGACAAAAACTCGCAGTGATGACCGAAGGCCTTAACTTACCTGAACATCGCTACTTGGTGTCCGGAGTGCTCAGTCATTACCACGAGACATCAAGGACCAGGGGGAAAGCTACCAACGTGGTTTGAGTCACACGTCCCTTGAGTTATCTAAATGGAGCCCCTTGTATGGTGGTACTCAAGTTGGTTGCCTATGTCACCTAATGGATTGATTAGCTTTGCAAACATGGTGAACTGGATGAAAGACCTCCAAAAGGACCCACAAACCAGGCATGGTGCTTAACGGCTGTGCTAGTTTATTCAGTTTGTTTCTTTATGTTGAAGAATTCATTTCCATGGTTTACATTTTATTTTGAATTGAATTTTAGAAAGTTTATTTTTATGAACATTTTGCTTTTGTTGGTTATGAAATAATCTGAGCACCATCACATAAGCAACACACATCATCGATGTCATTGAATATGACATTATAAATATGGTGTCCTTCTATCCTTCGTTATGCTGAACCTCGGTTGATATTCTTGACAAACTTTTAAAAGAAATTATCAAAGGTCAGCTTTCAATTCAAGTAATTTGTAGTGTAAGGTTTTCTAAAATTCTTTGTGGCCACCAGAAGGTGCTATAACCACCCTTCCCTGACAAGGACAGACACAGACATAAGGCTTACCACACAGGACACCTTTATTCATGTATGGAAGCCCTTTTTTGCTCACTCCCCACAACACAGCACAGTACAAGCACCATAACACAATGCAATGCAGTCCTTCTTTCTTCCTTTTTCTTTCTTGTTCCGCCTCCACTCCTCCTCTGGCAAGCTTCGTCCCTCTTTCTCCCGACTCTGGCTCCCCTAGTGCAGTGAGGTGGTTCCTTTTATGCTGCTCCTGGAAGTGCTCCAGGTTGCTCATTAGCCAGGTCTAGAATCACTCCCAGGAGTGGTGGAAGCCTAATGTAGGGCTCTGCAGCCCCCCGGCAGCTCCCATGGAATCCAACAGGGCTGTCCCAATCTCCAAATCCCATGAAGCCCTATGGGAATCTGTGGAGCCACAAGAACACAGGGGAGCTGCCCTCTAGCGCTCCAGGGGAGGCAGTACCCTGTGCATATCTACTCCCTAGGTCCTGAAAAATATCGGCCCCCCGGCCATCCATCACACCTTTTATTCCTTGACTTTTGCTTTGCCTTTTACTCTTGGTTACTTATACATTTTGTTGTCATAGTTGTGACCTCTACCTGTTTTTTGACCTCAGCCATGCAGTGTGCTTATTATTTGTATACTGTATTGAGGATTTGTTCTGTTCTGTTCTGTGTATTGTATTGTATTGTATTGACCCCCTTCTTTTTGACACCCACTGCACACCAAACCTACCTGGAAAGGGGTCTCTCTTTGAACTGCCTTTCTCAAAGTTTCTACCATTTTTTCCCTACTGGGGTTTTTTTGGGAGTTGTTCCTTGTCTTCCTAGAGAGTCATGGCTGGGGGCTGTCAAGAGGCAGGGCCTGGTAAAGCCCATTGCGGCACTCCTTGTGTGATTTTGGGCTATAAAAAAATAAATTGTATTGTATTGTGTATTGTATAACAATAAGGTAGATCTTTCACTGGCCTGCCTAGAGATAGGCCTAACCTTAGACAGCTTAACCCAAATGCAACAGGCAGGCTGCAACCTGCACAAGCCCTCAAACTTTTAAGGTTCAAAAAGATGATTTAAGTGTTCAAAATACAGAAAATACCCTTAAAGGGAGAGGATAAACCATCAAACCTCTGGCTTGAGAAACAGGAAAAAAAAATTTTATACAATATAGAATTTATTTACGTATCAAAATGACAAAACAAACAATTATTAAAAAAAATCAGAAAAATCTAAGAACAATACTTACTAGAAACACATTTAACAGCAGTTAGTGGACCTCTGAGGGGCTGTTAGCCAGCCCAGCAGTGACGTAGTGGTAGGCCCACCTTTTGCGGTTCCATTCACAGAAAGAAAGGGATATAAATGAACATCAAAAATACTCAATACATAAATACTAAACTGTAAGTAAACATAACCATATTAACAAAAATGATATAATAACAAAACCTATATGACAGAATAGTTCAAAAACAAGATAAGTAAACTTAAAGCAGGCAATACTCCTTGGATAAAAGATAAGAAAGTCTTTGTGATGAGGGAGGACACCAAGAGAACATGCAAACTCTACACTGATGGATTGAAGGACAGAGATCCACATGACCGTCATCATCAAATTCTTCCATGTGAAGCCTAAAAACCATGAGGACTGATTGAGATCTTTTATGTTAGGGTAGAATGCCTAGAGGGGGCTGGGTGGTCTTGTGGCCTTGGAACCCCTGCAGATTTTGTTTTTTGTTTTTTTTTCTCCAGTTGTCTATAGAGTTTTCTTTGTTTTTTCTGTCCTCCTGACCATCGCACCTTACTTTTATTCTATACTAGCAAAATACCCGTGCTTCGCAGCGGCGAAGTACTGCTTTTAAATTTTTATTAAGAAGAAAAGTAAACCTTTTTAAACTGAGGGAAAATATACCAATAATTATTTGATAAGAATCTCTTTGAATGCCACGTTGTCAGTTCGGCCCTCTTGTTGTAATATGACCAAACTGTGTGCTGAGCTTACTCTTGAGCATGCAACGTACAGTTGGCCATGTGAAAAGCAATCTTGCCTCAAATCAATGCCAACCTTTTGTAGGGTCTGTCCCTGAGACGTATTAATTGTTATTGCAACGCAGAGTCTTACTGGAAATTGGAGACATTTGAATTGAAATAGGAGATCAGAGGGTATAACGGGGATGCAAGGAATAAAAACTCTCTCCCCTGATCAACTGCCAGTAAAAATAGTTGCCTCAATTAGGTTCTTTTGCAGGTCTTCTAATTGTTTAATTAATGTATTATTTAGCTAAAGTACAGTGACCAGATTTTTCTGGGGGCAACCTGGGACACCAGGCGGGGGCCGGAGGGGGCAGAGCCTCCCAGAAGCCAGATAGACTTTAATAATGGAAATGGCTATTTTCGTGTTTCCTGCATCTTATTCTGTATGAGTTTCTTCCATTTGAAACAATCATATGATTAAACCACAAACATATACCCATTTTCAAAGTAGGTTTCTATACCATTGTATGCTATTTTACATGAAATTACAGGCTAGATCTTGCCAAAAACAGTTTGTGAAAATTGACTGAAAGACACGCTTTCCTGAAGAGCAAATAAACTCATTATTAGGTCAGTTACACTTGCAGGATAAACGGGCTTCATTCACAATATTGCATCCCACGTACATGTGCTATTCCTAGTGCATGTCCCAACTTCAAAAGAAGAAACAGCAAACCAAATTCCAAAGAGGCAAGGGAAGAAGCAATGTCACTCTGCACTCTAAACTAAAGGAAAACAAAGTAAAATACAGCTGTAAGTGTAAGGAACAGGCAAGCATCCGCAAATGTTGTTGTGACTTGTGTCAAATATTCATTCATTATTAATATATGAATTAATATTATCAGATTCACAACTATGACGAAATTTACAGAGAGTACAGTCTGCAGACTTGAGACGATACAGTAATGTGTGTACAGCAGTACTTACTTAAAGAATAAAGAGCTAAAATTAAAGTTAAAAAAAAAACATAACTTTGTCAGCACTTTCAATTTTGTCCTACAAAATAAATTGGCAAGTTTAACTCTTTTAAGCTTTAACTTCAGTGAAAACGGCTCACCTCGAACGCCATATTGATGAGTGAATGACTGAATCAGCTCTTATATCAGGCTCACAGCTGGAATAATAAGACAATTCATGTCTCAGGGTGTAGCATAGCCAAAACGTGTCGTATCACAAGGCACGGTCGATACCATCTGACGATGCGTCCGCTTTCGCCTTCTCGCCTTCCGTGCGTTTCCATACTGCAAACAATGGCCACCAGCAGGCGTCACACTCAGAAGAAGGTCGACTAACTATCTGACGTCATGATGGGTAGAAAGTATGATATGGAATCAGAAAGACTAAATTGGGTCTAGGCCTCTAGGGAAAAGTATGCATTTTGTCGGAAAGGCCAGGACATTTCCTGATCTTTCGGGGACGCTGGGACGGGTGATTCAAAAATAGGGACTGTCCTGGGTAAACCGGGACGTCTGGTCACTGTAGAAGTACTTTGCTAGCGTGTCTGCTCTGCTCGTTTAAGCATTTAAATGTATATAAGGCAGGCTGCCAACTACGTGGGAAGCGTGGGAATGGGGGACGCAATATAGGCCGGCAGCCAACTATGTGGGAGGCCGGGGGACGCAGGACGCAATCCCGCCTCACACGGCGACCGAGCTGCAGGCTATGGACGTATATATGTATGTAAGTAGGATTCAGTTATGGCCGTTATGCATGGAATTTCGAAATGAAACCTGCACAACTTTTGTAAGCAAGCTGTAAGAATTGAGCCATCCAAATTTCAGCCTTCTACCTACACGGGAAGTTGGAGAATTAGTGATGAGTGAGTAAGGGAGTGAGGGCTTTGCCTTTTATTAGTATAGAATAATGAGTCTTGCTTAATTTTATTTTTATATTCTTTCTTTTATTCTCTTTCTTCATCCTGTAAAGCATTTTGAGCTACATTATTTGTTTGAAAATGTGCTATTTAAATAAATATTGTTCTTGTTGTTGTAGTCAATAATCGGACTGAGATTTGTACCACCTATTCTGTAACCTTTAAAAACAGCAAGATAAATTTGGAACACAAACACTATAAAAAATCATAGTTTAATTCAAACATTTATAAAAGACTGTCTAAATGTGAGTCTGTGTAACAACCTAGTGTACAAGAAATTAAAAATCAAGTATCTACACAAAATGCGAGCTTCTCTGTCTTCTCTTTGACGACTTCACTTCTACATAACAAGGGATTATCATATGTGAGTTTGGAGTAACCAAAGTTTGTCCTCATCAAACATTCTTCATGTTCCTGCAATGTCAATATTTACCTGCTTGTGTTCCTCACTGCCCTATGACCACAGTTACACAAATAAAGGACTTACGATAAAAAGTAATCATTAGCACATCCAAACAGTATGATGGGGGACAGATGACATCATTGGAACGAGTATAACTGAGCCTCTTGTGAGACCATTGGACAAATATTAAATAAACACAGCTGTCATTAGAAAACATAAAAAATAAAAAACGGTTATGAGTTACCTTACGATGAGTTAAATTAGAGTACTGTGTTAGATTACATGAAAAAAAAATTGCTTATACAATTGGCATCAAATACGTGCTTTATTCAGAGCTTAATAGTCTTCTGTTTTGACAAAGTCAAAGAAAGTGTGAAAATAAAGAAATACGGACTGACCACTATGAAAGCAATAGTAGCAAACACCTTCAGTCTATCGATGCCTAGCTGAAGGACCTTTCCAAGATGGCAATCTTGGCCTGTGGTAGCTACACTAGATTGCAGTGAGACAATATTAAAGAAATCTATGCCATTTAGACGTACAACACTAGAGAAGGGGGAGCAGAATTTTGGGAAAGTCAACCCTCTCAAGATCTCCTTCAATGATAATACCTTCACATTATTGTAAGATACTTACTTTGCCCCCAGCCTCTTCGTGCCCACCACATCCCTTGAAACAGGAGATGTGCCAATGCCATACCAGAAGGATAGTTTTGTTTGTACAGACTTCATAAACATCTCAACAATGAACAAGCTGGCAAGTCTGAAAATTATGACCAACATTATGTGGTTTAGATGAGAAAACACGCAGGTATGACACAAATACGTGCCTATCAGATCCACCGTTGTCATTAGCATCACCTGAAAAGTTACAACCAAATAGTAAGGAGTGTATGTGGTCTTACACAAAGAAAACAACATTAACCCAATAGTTCAGGAACCAACAGAAACAAAAAGATTGTTATAGAACGTTTTATAACATGTCACAGTGCGAAAAGTCTCAACTCGGTCGCTTCACTCAGTACAAATGGACACATCTTCAAATATAGATGTTTTCTTAGCCTCGTTCAGAAAATGTCGGAGTTCAAGAGTGAACAGCAAGTTAACATCAAGTTTCTTGTGAAGCTGATGAGATCCACAATGGAAACTTTTCAGTTATTGACTGAGGGTTACAGTGTGCACGTGTTTTTGAGTGGTACACGTCGGTGCTCAAAGGAACCCATTTTTCGTTTGTAGAAGATGTGAAAGCGAAAACAACGGAGATCCTCAACAGCCTCTCTGGAAATGATCTGTGGAGATGCTTTGAACATTGGCAGAATCGCATGCAGCTGTGTGTCAACTCAGAAGAGAACTATTTTTAACGTGATTATAGTTCATTTTCTTAATTTGTTAAATAAAAATAGTTACAGGCACAGTTTTCTTGTGTTTGTGTCGGCCTTCATATGAATGTCAACAACAAGTTGCAAGAAACACAATAGGGCTGCACGAAAGTCAACAAAATGTCAATTTTATTTAAATAACAATAATCCCTCATGTTGCAAATACTGGTGAAAATTGGCTAAAAAGCCTTAAATAACAATATGCCTGTTGTTCATCAAAAATACAAGTGGCTCTTTGTTGAACATATCTCCAAGTTTCCTTGCCATCTACTTGTTAATAAATATCACTGAAGCAACAACTACAGTACAAAGCTAACACCCAGAAAGTAGTCCATGTGTTCAAGTACAGCATATTTGCTGGTCCTTTTATTAAATATTGAAATTAAGTAAACAAAACTTTGTCAGGTTGGCATATGGGTTGGCACTGAGTAGCTCCCAGCAGGTCACAAACTGATCAAGTCCGCCCGAGTGAATGAGAAGTGTCTGAACTCATCTTGGTTGACAGTATGGAACATCTGGTCTTCGATGGGTGTCAGGATGGGCTCCTCTTTGGTGAAGTCTGGGTCAAAGTTGTTCACATCATCATATGATTTCTGAAACACAACCGAGGTTTGCTCTGATTAATAAAGGGTCATGAGGCAACTCTAGGAAACAGTTCTGAACCCAAATTGTTATGTTGATTATTGCATATGTCACCAAATTAAACAAAAACTAAAAAGGTCTACATAAACTGATGAATAGAATTATATATTAATAAAAAAAGCAACATACAACTGTTGTCGACATGGCTTGCAAATCCTAAGGAGTATTTTCAGCACATCATTGAGCCCACGCCTTCAAGAATTCAGAAAGACACAATGTATACTCTGCTTGGTAAACCTTCAACCATACAACTTGTTGGACTTCACATCTTCTACCATACTACTTACCAAACACCTGACAAATACCTACTACCGTACCGAGTGAAGATTTATCAAAAAGAAACCAATTTAGCATCATCTCTATCTACGGTATAAGACACACTCTCTATTGGTTTGTTTGTTCTTTATGAAGCCTACAGACTTGAAATTTAGCAGACAGCTACCTCTCACTAAAAGTCATATTTTTGACACATCATTTTTGTCTTTCGTACCCCAGGGGTTGGTGGGGTGGCTCAGATTTGGAGTGAGTGGTGAGAAATGTTAGTGTGATCAACCAACGGAGATATAGTGCTGCTCAGGCTGTGATGGCGGTGTCGTGTTTAGTGCACTTGTATCATAAAGAAGACATCTGGGTTTGACTGCTGCCAATTACATTGAAACTTTTCTTTCATCAAACATTTGTCTTTTCATTTGTTTCAAGGCCCCATGCCACTCAGATGGGGCCAAATTGCTTCTAAAGTGATTTATTGCTATGTAGGGTTGTTTGCACTACAACAAAAAAGCAAGAAAATTGTGTATAAAGATGCTTTCAGATTCTAACAATACTTAAACACTAAATAAAACAGATTGGAGTGTAATAAAGATTGGTAATACGTAATTTTTACTTCCATTTTTATCTAACACATTTCTACTTTCTCACCCAACTAACACCAGGTACGATACTGTAGCTAGCTTAGAATAAATGTATTAGATTTCATTTGTTCATTTGTTAATCCCAGAGAGGAAATTACCTTTTCGCATGATCTTTTTTGCAGAGCCCAGGGTCAGCCGTTGTACAGCGCCCATGGAGCAATTTTTAGGGTGCCTTACTTAACTGGGTATATCAGATGATTCACCAGACTATAACCACATTGGCAGACACAACTAAGTAGGTTTAAATAAATGAGCTCCCTCACATAACTGCCCTTAATTGTGGCCAAAGGAGTACATACTTAAATTGGTAAAACTATATTAAAGTCTCCTGTAATGGTATATAGATTAGATATAAAATAAAACTTTACAGAAGCACAAGAGAAGAAATAAGGTATTTAGTTTCAAGCATATGCACCTGAAGACCACATTGCAGACTATTAGGAGGTAAGCAGACCACCTCAGGACGAGAGGGGGGGCTGGCGCTAACATTACCCTCTCTTTTCCCCATAGCCACCTAAGGAGGTCACCTAGCTCCACCCACAATGCCCAAGAAGACTTATCCCGTCCATTACAGACTCCATAAAACTGAGTTAATCCTAGAAGATGGTGTAACATCTTGACCCGACAACCAAAGTGGACAAAGCCCCTTAGACTGAAACAAGTGCTTAAGGCTGCCTGAAGCCACTTTATTTTCTGTTTGTGTTCCTGAGTGCCTATAACTGTTGTTTTGTTTATTTAAAAGGGTGACCCAGCTGGTACCCCAACATTTCTTTAGCATATTCTGATTTGTTTTACCCAGTCACAATATATATATATATATATTTATATATCCATCCATCCATTATCCAACCTGCTATATCCTAACTACAGGGTCACGGGGGTCTGCTGGAGCCAATCCCAGCCAACACAGGGCACAAGGCAGGAAACAAGCCCTGGGCAGGACCCCAGCCCACCACAGTATATATATATGGGCTTGTGCCTCCTCCAGACCGCGAGGGGGCGTCCGTCCTGGTTATGTTGGGGGCCTCGTGTACAGGGCTTGGAAGCCCAGCCCTGTAGGGACCTGTGGCCACCGCCAGGCGGCGCCTCGATGCCAGAGTATCCCGTGAGGGACCCGGTCGGGGCTGGAGCCCGGCCGGGACGCCCAGGAGGACCAGAGGAGGGCTTGTGCAAGGGGGCGATTGCCCTGGTTGTATCGGGGGCCACGGGTAGGGGGCGCCCTGGTGCTTGAGGAACCCTGGAGAGGCACTTCCGCCACACTGGGGTGTGGCCAGGACTGATTGCCGGGAAGCAGCTGGAGCCCATCTGGGTTCCCATTTAAGGGGCCGCCTCCCTCCAGTCAGCAGTGGATGTCGGGTGGAAGAGGACAGAGCTCGGTAGAGGACGGGAGGTGGTCGAAAGAGAGGCACAGTGACTGGAAGAGTGTGGCCTGGACATTGGGGGAATCGGTGCTGGAGGTACTGGGGTGTGTGAGTGCACGTAATTTGTGTAAATAGTAGTGTAAATAAACAGTGTGTGGTGAACTTAAGATGTCCGTCTGCCTGTGTCCGGGTCCCAGTCCACAATATATATATATATATATATATATATATATATATATTTATATATATATACAGTGCATCTGGAAAGTATTCACAGCGCATCACTTTTCCACATTTTGTTATGTTACAGCCTTATTCCAAAATGGATTAAATTCATTTTTTCCTCAGAATTCTACACACAACACCCCATAATGACAACGTAAAAAAGTTTACTTGAGGTTTTTGCAAATTTATTAAAAATAAAAAAACTGAGAAATCACATGTACATAAGTATTCACAGCCTTTGCTCAATACTTTGTCGATGCACCTTTGGCAGCAATTACAGCCTCAAGTCTTTTTGAATATGATGCCACAAGCTTGGCACAACTATCCTTGGCCAGTTTCACCCATTCCTCTTTGCAGCACCTCTCAAGCTCCATCAGGTTGGATGGGAAGCATCGGTGCACAGCCATTTTAAGATCTCTCCAGAGATGTTCAATCGGTTTCAAGTCTGGGCCACTCAAAGACATTCACAGAGTTGTCCTGAAGCCACTCCTTTGATATCTTGGCTGTGTGCTTAGGGTCGTTGTCCTGCTGAAAGATGAACCATTGCCCCAGTCTGAGGTCAAGAGCTCTGGAGCAGGTTTTCATCCAGGATGTCTCTGTACATTGCTGCAGTCATCTTTCCCTTTATCCTGACTAGTCTCCCAGTTCCTGCCGCTGAAAACATCCCACAGCATGATGCTGCCACCACCATGCTTCACTGTAGGGATGGTATTGGCCTGGTGATGGCGGTGCCTGGTTTCCTCCAAACGTGGCGCCTGGCATTCACACCAAAGAGTTCAATCTTTGTCTCATCAGACCAGAGAATTTTGTTTCTCATGGTCTGAGAGTCCTTCAGGTGCCTTTTGACAAACTCCAGGCGGGCTGCCATGTGCCTTTTACTAAGGAGTGGCTTCCGTCTGGCCACTCTACCATACAGGCCTGATTGGTGGATTGCTGCAGAGATGTTGTCCTTCTGGAAGGTTCTCCTCTCTCACAGAGGACCTCTGGAGCTCTGACAGAGTGACCATCGGGTTCTTGGTCACCTCCCTGACTGAGGCCCTTCTCCCTCGATCGCTCAGTTCAGATGGCCGGCCAGCTCTAGGAAGAGTCCTGGCGGTTTCAAACTTCTTCCACTTACGGATGATGAAGGCCACTGTGCTCATTGGGACCTTCAAAGCAGCAGAATGTTTTCTTTAACCTTCCCCAGATTTGTGCCTCGAGACAATCCTGTCACGGAGGTCTACAGACAATTCCTTTGACTTCATGCTTGGTTTGTGCTCTGACATGAACTGTCAACTGTGGGACCTTCTATAGACAGGTGTGTGCCTTTCCAAATCATGTCCAATCAACTGAATTTACCACAGGTGGACTCCAATTAAGCTGCAGAAACATCTCAAGGATGATCAGGGGAAACAGGATGCACCTGAGCTCAATTTGGAGCTTCATGGCAAAGGCTGGGAATACTTATGTACATGTGAATTTTCAATTTTTTTATTTTTAATAAATTAGTAAAAATCTCAAGTAAACTTTTTTCACGTTGTCATTATTGGGTGTTGTGTGTAGAATTCTGAGAAAAAAAATTAATTTAATACATTTTGGAATAAGGCTGTAACATAACAAAATGTGGAAAAGTGATGCTGTGAATACTTTCGATGAACTGATATATATATATATATATATATATATATATATATATATATATATATATATATATATATATAACAATAAACAAACAACAAACAACACAAAAAAGATAATCTTGCTTGAATAAAGAAAAGGTGTCACTGTCAATAACAGACTTGTAAGATGGTGAGGCTGGTCCTGATGTTCCACAGGTTTACACATAAAGGCATTAACATTTAACATACAGCAGGTCCAGCTTGCTGCTTTCACAAAAGGATGATGCCGTAAGACGTTTGCTCCATCAAAAGTTGCCTGGTTGAAGACACTAGTGTTCAGAATGACTCATCTTTAGGGTGTTCACAATGGAGTGGATCATTTCTGTTGCAGAGTTTAAAAATAGGCACCAACAACATCATGCAACTCCCTCCTAGTCGGTAACATGGATGAATTTAGGCTACATTACAAAGTCTGGATCATACATCCATCTATCCATCCATTATCCAACCAGCTATATCCTAACTTCAGGGTCACAGGGGTCTGCTGGAGCCAATCCCAGCCAACACAGGGCACAAAGCAGGAAACAAACCCTGGGGCAGGGTGCCAGACCACCGTAGCTGGATCATACATTTTAACTTTAACTGTAAGGTGCTCGCTTTTTTAGCATATCTTATTCACCTAAGTCTCCAGACCCCCTTCTTTCTCTTTCCACTTCATCTGATTATATTAGATGTAACCTGTCTGGCATTAAATAGAATCTCAAATAGGAGGGTTAAACCGGTTATTACTGTTAAAATTACGTTCAAAATTGCACTTAACTGTATAAATATATACTATTAGCTCGCCTAAACTGGTAGATATATGTTACATTGATACATATTTGATCTAAGCAGGGAGTGAATAACTGGATATAAATGGTAGAAGCCTACCCTAAATTCATATAAATCTGTCCAAATTTATATATTAATATTTAGATACATATTAAGTTTTATCAAAATGGGTCAAATGTGGACCAGCTCTTCACCCTTAGCAGAGTCCTGGAGGGTGCATGGGAGTTTGCCCGACCGGTCTACATGTGTTTTGTGGACTTGGAAAAGGTGTTTGACCGTGTCCCTCAGGGAATCCTGTGGGGGGTACTCCGGGAGTATGGGGTACCAGACCCCCTGATAAGGGCTGTTCGGTCCCTGTACAACTGGTGTCAGAGCTTGGTCCGCATTGCCGGCAGTAAGTCAAGCCCATTTCCAGTGAGAGTTGGACTCCGCCAGGGCTGCCCTTTGTCACCGATTCTGTTCATAACATTTATGGACAGAATTTCTAGGCGCAGCCAGGGTGTTGAAGGGGTCCGGTTTGGTGGACTCAGGATTGGGTCACTGCTTTTTGCAGATGATGTTGTCCTGTTTGCTTCATCAGGCCGTGATCTTCAGCTCTCTCTGGATCGGTTCGCAGCTGAGTGTGAAGCGGCTGGGATAAGAATCAGCACCTCCAAATCCGAGAGCATGGTCCTCAGCCGGAAAAGGGTGGAGTGCCCTCTCAGGGTTGGGGGAGAGATCCTGCCCCAAGTGGAGGAGTTCAAGTATCTCGGGGTCTTGTTCACGAGTGAGGGAAGAATGGAGCGTGAGATCGACAGGCGGATTGGTGCGGCATCTGCAGTGATGCGGGCTCTGCATCGGTCTGTCGTGGTGAAAAAGGAGCTGAGCCGTAAGGCAAAGCTCTCAGTTTACCAGTCGATCTACGCTCCTACCCTCACTCATGGTCATGAGCTATGGGTAGTGACCGAAAGAACGAGATCGCGAATACAAGCGGCTGAAATGAGTTTCCTCCGCAGGGTGTCTGGGTTTTCCCTTAAAGATAGGGTGAGAAGCTCAGTCATCCGGGAGGGGCTCAGAGTAGAGCTGCTGCTCCTCCGCATCGAGAGGAGTCAGATGAGGTGGCTCGGGCATCTGATCAGGATGCCTCCTGGACGCCTCCTTGGTGAGGTGTTCTGGGCACGTCCAACTGGGAGGAGGCCCCGGGGAAGACCCAGGACACGCTGGAGGGACTATGTCTCCCGGCTGGCCTGGGAACGCCTTGGGATTCTCCCGGAAGAGCTGGAAGAAGTGGCCGGGGAGAGGGAAGTCTGGGCCTCTCTGCTTAAGCTGCTGCCCCCGCGACCCGACCTCGGATAAGCGGAAGAGGATGGATGGATGGATGGATGGATGGAAAATGGGTCAAAATATTTTAGAAGTCTAATCTACCTGGACAAAAATAAATTAAAATCTTAATATAACCAGGTCTGAAAACATTGAAAATGTAAACTAACAAGGAATAAGTATATTTGAGGGCATACATAAAAAATGTCACTGGGCCAAGTGTAAAAATGTTAGACACGTGATCTAGATCTATATAAATGTCTTGAACTTTCACCTAAATATATAATGGTAAAACATTTTCTGTTAATGGCTAAATTAGTCAGAAATGTTACTTAACCAGGTTCATATATTAGAAGCTTACCTAAACAAGAGAAATATTTTAGAGATGGTAAGTAACAAGACAAAACTATATTGGAAACTTCACTTAACTGGAATAAACAAATTGATCAGGCAGGGTGTACATATGTTAGAATTCATTGAAACTGGATATGAATACATTCAAATTTTAACTGGGTATAGGTCTTTATGAAGTCATAAATGGATAAGAAATTTTACATAATTCGGTTATTTATGTATATAGTATATAATAAAAGATTGTCTGAATACTTATAAATACTGTATGGTAGATGTTTCACCTAACTGGGTATAAATGTTTGAAGGTGTGCCTTACTATGTATAAAGAAGGTACAAATTTCACATAACTGGGTGAAAAATATTGGTTTTATGTTGTTATGATCTGGAGTCAGAACCATAAAGAGAGAGGGTGTGAGTCAGTGCCAGCAAGTGACAAATGGACAGTCCTTTATGATATTGAGAGGTGGCTCATGTCTATCGATTGCATTTTTAGTCAATATTTGACTGGGAATCTGTCAGTGAGTTGGGGAAAAGGTGTGAGAAAGGCTGTTGAGCGTCCCTCTTTGCATCGCCCGAGTTGTAAGAGCTGCTCTGCAAAGCTGTGGTTCCCAGGAGATTGCACCTCCATTCTGTTCTCCAGGCATGGCACTGTGTGTCTACTGCTTGTTCCCTGATCTGGAAGTTACCTCCGTATGGCAATGAGACTTCAAGGCAGCTACAGAGGAGCGGTTATACACCATGTTTTAATCTTTCTGCACATTATAACAAGTGCATCAGTGTTCATGGGATGATGTTGAAAGTCAGAACTTGTTTGGTTTTAATGGTGACTCTTTTAATGGGCTCACAACTTTTTTTCATTGCCCCTCTTTGTTACAGTATATTAAAAACCTATCTAGCTCGGTATTAATTTTTTTAAATGTGCACCTAATTGAGTGCAAATATATTAAAAACAACAAATAACCAGGCATAAATGCAATAGATGTTTAACCTTACTGGGTAAAAATTATTGTACGTTTCACCTAAGCGAACACAATGTTTTAAAAATCTTGAAGAATCTTGTATATTAGATTCATTCATTACACACAGATTGATGTACTTCAAATGTTTATTTCTTTTAATTTTGATGATTATAACTGACAACTAATGAAAGTCCCAAATTTAGTATCTCGGAAAATTAGAATATTGTGAAAAGGTTCAATATTGAAGACACCTGGTGCCACACTCTAATCAGCTAATTAACTCAAAACACCTGCAAAAGCCTTTAAATGGTCTCTCAGTCTAGTTCTGTAGGCTACACAATCATGGGGAAGACTGCTGACTTGACAGTTGTCCAAAAGACGACCATTGACACCTTGCACAAGGAGGGCAAGACACAAAAGGTCATTGCTAAAGAGGCTGGCTGTTCACAGAGCTCTGTGTCCAAGCACATTAATAGAGAGGCGAAGGGAAGGACAAGATGTGGTAGAAAAAAGTGTACAAGCAATAGGGATAACCACACCCTGGAGAGGATTGTGAAACAAAACCCATTCAAAACTGTGGGGGAGATTCACAAAGAGTGGACTGCAGCTGGAGTCAGTGCTTCAAGAACCACCACACACAGACGTATGCAAGACATGGGTTTCAGCTGTCGCATTCGTTGTGTCAAGCCACTCTTGAACAAGAGACAGTGTCAGAAGCGTCTCGCCTGGGCTAAAGACAAAAAGGACTGGACTGCTGCTGTGTGGTCCAAAGTTATGTTCTCTGATGAAAGTAAATTTTGCATTTCCTTTGGAAATCAAGGTCCCAGAGTCTGGAGGAAGAGAGGAGAGGCACAGAATCCACGTTGCTTGAGGTCCAGTGTAAAGTTTCCACAGTCAGTGATGGTTTGGGGTGCCATGTCATCTGCTGGTGTTGGTCCATTGTGTTTTCTGAGGTCCAAGGTCAACGCAGCCGTCTACCAGGAAGTTTTAGAGCACTTCATGCTTCCTGCTGCTGACGAACTTTATGGAGATGCAGATTTCATTTTCCAACAGGACCTGGCACCTGCACAAAGTGCCAAAACTACCAGTACCTGGTTTAAGGACCATGGTATCCCTGTTCTTGATTGGCCAGCAAACTCGCCTGACCTTAACCCCATAGAAAATCTATGGGGTATTGTGAAGAGGAAGATGCAATACGCCAGACCCAACAATTCAGAAGAGCTGAAGGCCACTATCAGAGCAACATGGGCTCTCATAACACCTGAGCAGTGCCACAGACTGATCGACTCCATGCCACGCCGCATTGCTGCAGTAATCCAGGCCAAAGGAGCCCCAACTAAATATTGAGTGCTGTACATGCTCATACTTTTCATGTTCATAACTTTCAGTTGTCCAACATTTCTAAAAATCCTTTTTTTGCATTGGTCTTAATTGATATTCTAATTTTCCGAGATACTGAATTTGGGACTTTCATTAGTTGTCAGTTATAATCATCAAAATTAAAAGAAATAAACATTTGAAATACATCAGTCTGTGTGTAAGGAATGAATCTAATATACAAGATTCACTTTTTGAATGGAATTACTGAAATAAATCAACTTTGTCATGATATTCTAATTTTATGACCAGCACCTGTATATTTACATCTTCCTCTAACTAGATGTAAAGCCACGTGACGTTTCACATGACTGTGTGTAACTCAAACCCACAATGTCAAGGGATGTGTGCTTTGAAAAGAGCAGACACGTTTCCAAGGTCAGAAACTGCTTTTCAAATTTTATGCTATGGTGAATTAAATTGTGAACCTCATGTTCATACACCATTTTTCCCATATAATACGTACAATTCTAGGCTTGAATGGTGGCTCCAGATTTCTTTGGTTCAGCATCTCCCAGTTGATTTTACTGAAGAACGGATGATTAGGTATAGCATTCTCACCACCTTGGGCATCGACACATCCCAGTCGCTTGGCAGGATTTTTTGTCAGAAACTGTAAGGAAATTATAACATTTGTAAAATTTTCACAAACAAATGAGCAAAGACAAAGAATATTATTTAAGTTTGTGAGTGTGGAAAGGTAATGGTTATGATTGTAAGGATGGATAATTGATAAAGAGTACAGTGTGTACTGTCTCATAAAGACAGAACAGAAGGAGGGCACCACTTTGAGAAATACTAATCACAGCAATCAGTGAAGTACCCCAGTGGTGTAGGTGATGAAGATCTAAAAGAAGGACAGATTGTAGATGGTTAACAGGGTCTCCACTGTTGACTTTAGGAAAACGGATGCAGATATGAAAGCCTTGATTTTGATTCTCAACACACATGCAGCATTAAGGTTACGGAAAGTGGAAACCTAAAAAGTAAGAGAGTGAAGATGTTGGGACAATAGGGACTAAGAAGAGTCATGTGACAGGACTGCTAGAGCAGTGACATCAAACAGGTCATATAAAATAAAATCTGGGGCAAGGGGAGTTGAGACAAGAGTGATATGAGTAGTCAGAAGAAGGGTCTAATAGATTCAAAGGGAGGACATTGAGTAACACTTTAAAACACCAATGGCCATACTGAGAAATCTGTCACATTTCAGGTTTTTGGTGACACAGAAATTCATTTTTAACTCTTGTTCTGGTGATATGGCTGTGCAGCTGGTTCCCTACATGGTCTTTAACCAAACTTACTGCTTGCAGAATGTCCACAGCACAGGAGCTCAGCCAGGATGCATAGGTGATCTCCTCATTGAGGATTGACTCAAAGAGGTCATCTTCATTCTCTGCCTCAAAAGGTGCATGACCTGACAGCATTTCGTACAGAAGGACGCCCAAAGCCCACCAGTCCACAGAAGGTCCATATAACATCTCCTGTAGGATCTAAAAAGGAAACAAAAAAATTGTGCTGGAGCGTTATATCTGAAGTAATGGGATGAGTTTGCCTTATGTCATAGGTCTATCAACTTCTTTATATGAATAGGGGGCTTAATGCCTTAGGAGACCTCAAGCTTTGGAAACAATTATGAGACAGCAGGAACTAAGCAAATGGCTGCCACTTTGTCATGAGAATTCAAACTCTTTACTCAACACACCCTGTTATTGCCCCTTGCTATCTCTAAAAGTAACAGAAACGGTATTAGAAAATCATATTCTATCAATTTCCTGAATCTACTTTAAATAATAATATTTGCTGGTGTCTTTTCTATTATGCTGTCCCAATGATGGGGACACTCAGAAAATCTCTTTGCACTCTCTACTAATATTAAGCAGAGGGCCCAAAGCTGGTCCATATGCTCAGAAGGTCACCTCAAAGCTGCTTCTGCTACAGTTGTAAGCCTAGCGTGCAGGTGAGGAGTGGCCCATGCTGTGGTCTCTCTGGACTAAACTGGAGTGACACTCACAAACCTATCTGCATTGACTTTCATCGATGGAAAGTTGGGGTGCCAGAAGGTCTTGACACGTGGCTATGTGCCAATAGAGGAAGCTCCAAGGGGTTCTAGGAAAAATACGATCAATAGCAATGGGCTCACTCCTACAAAAGTTTAATTTTGAAATTAAACATGGTTATATTTAAAACAATAAAACTAATTTCACCTTAAAATTTGTGAAACAAACACCATTAATTGTGCCTAAAATAGCCTACTATGCCTAGTGGCTTTGTGGTAGCTTAGCATTTCTAGGAGTGGCTTTAACACCCACAAGTCCCCAGAATCATTCAAATTGCCCCACCATGGCACTGCTTCTGCTAGCTATTTTATGTGAAAGAGTTGTAATGAGAAAGTCATTACACAGTCTCCTTGAAGCGGACCAGTCAAAGAAAACATAAAGGGTCTTATTGAAGTCAGGGTCAATCAAGGGGAGTTTACCTCTGGGGCAATGTAGTCGGGCGTTCCACAGAAGGTCCCTGTTGCCATCCCTTTAAACATTCCTTCCTTGCACATCCCAAAGTCAGCCAGCTTGCAGTGGCCATCCTTGTCCAGTAACACATTGTCTAGTTTGAGGTCCCTGGTAGGAGAACAGACAGAATTTGCATGTAGGGTGAACATGACTGAGACCCATCTCCTTTCATGAAGGTTCAGTGGTAACAAACAGCTTGTGTCAACGATTTGATGACTAGAACATCCTTATATTTGCACCTTAGGACATGCATCCATTTGAAGACGTCCTAATGCTAACAACAATGCCATTCATGAATGTGTCATTATGTCTGAGCAAATAGCTAGCTCTAAATCAGACAGCCAGGGAACTCCAGTCTTTACTGACTACAACATCAATTCAAGTTGTATTTGTTTTTATGTAGCATCTTTCACCTATTAACACAATCACATAGTAATGTAAATACAGGTTTATATGGCATGTGAAGTGGGCGGCACGGTGGCGCAGTGGTAGTGCTGCTGCCTCGCAGTTAGGAGACCCGGGTTCGCTTCCCGGGTCCTCCCTGCGTGGAGTTTGCATGTTCTCCCGTGTCTGCGTGGGTTTCCTCCGGGTGCTCCGGTTTCCTCCCACAATCCAAAGACATGCAGGTTAGGGGGATTGGCGATTCTAAATTGGCTCTAGTGTGTGCTTGGTGTGTTTGTGTGTGTCCTGTGGTGGGTTGGCACCCTGCCCAGGATTGGTTCCTGCCTTGTGCCCTGTGTTGGCTGGGATTGGCTCTGGCAGACCCCCGTGACCCTGTATTCGGATTCAGCGGGTTAGAAAATGGATGGATGGTATGTGAAGGGTAGAGCCCAATTTCATGTACCCCTAACCTGTGGTTTGTTGACACTAATTTGAAAAGCAATGGGACTACAAAGGTGAAAGTAAAAAAATAATTTCCAGACCAATGTATTCCAATATATAGAACATACCATATTTAAATGTAATGTGTTGTCAGAGGTGACTGGGGTGGCGACCTGGCCGGGACGCCCAGGAAGACCAAAAGAGGGCTTATGTCCTCCCCAGACCACGTGGGGGCGACCACTCTGGTTCCTTTGAAGCTCTACCCTGTAGGGGCCCGTGGTCACCTCCAGGAGGCGCTCCTGGGCCTAAAGAGCCCTGGACCTCAGCACTTCCGCCACACCCGGAAGTGCTGGGGGAAAGAGGATCGGGGACACCCGGAGTGCTTCCGGGTACACAGCCGGTGCTTCCGCCATACAGGGGCGTGTCCTCACTGGAGGACACCTGGAGCACATCCGGGTGCGTATATAAAGGGGCCGCCTCCCTTCATATGATGTCTGGAGGTGGGAGGAGAAAGACGAGGTCTTAGGAGGAGGCAAGGAGGCGGCCTGAAGAAAGAGAAGGCACTGTGTCGTGGCCAGGACTTTGGGGTTGTTGTGTGCACCTTGTAAATATGGACAGTGTCAATAAACATGTGTTGGGTGACATTAGTGTGTCCGCCTGTCTGTGTCCGGGCCGGCTTTCACAGTGTGTTGGGGGTGGCATACCGTTACAGTGATTAGTGCTGCTCCCTCATGGAGCCAGTGTCCTGGCTTACAGACCTTATACCTTGTTGTTCAATATGGGGAGTCTACACGTTCTCCTTTTACCTTTATGAGACTTTCTTCATGTACTCCAGCTTTGCTTGCATAGTACTGGTTTTGCTGGCCAATTCTAAATTAGTTCAGTATGTAATAATGGGCAATATGATGGACTGGCACCCAATCCAGTGTGTCATGCGTCTGGTTCAGCTAGGAGGAGCCGTGGTCTCGTGATCCTGAATTTGAGTGAGCAATCTGAGAATGTTATGTTATAGGAAATATGGCAGTGTGATAAGACAAAAGAGCTTCCATCTAAATTACACTGAGTATCAAACTTAGCACATTTTGATGTTTTCTTAGAAACACAGGCAACAAGCAGTTTGCATTTCTATTGCCACTGTCACATACCGTCTCTTTCCACGAGAGAATAAAGGTGCATTGAAAGACCCAGTCTGCCATAAATAAACTCATTCTAAAAACACGTCACACCCCCATCACATGGGGTGATGTGCACAGACCCTTCTTGTAACAAAAAAATTTCTTCTTCAGATGCCAAGCAGACAGTCTGTGCCTACTGCAGTTTGGAAGTATATTTTGATATTTCAGACTGAAACTGCTAAAAGATGTGTGTGAAAAAAATTCAACAAATAGAGTCACCAGCAAAGCTGTTTGCTTTATTAGGCATTAAACTGTGATGATCCAGCTGCTCAAGCAATCCTCAGCTGGCAAGCGAGCCACGTCCATAGCGTTAAGGTCTGCTGCTGCTGCCACTTGGCCAGAATACAGCATTCGCACCTCCCACTTCTCGGAACATTTAACACATAAGCTGAGATTCTGGAAAAAGTCAGATGGGGACACTGAAAATCTGCAATTCTGAGAAAGGAAGCTGGCAGCACAATAGGGAAATAGAAAGAATGACAGACATCCAACATTATTAGTGGTAAAACTGTGCATCAACTTTTAACAAAAAAAGGAGACAGACAGGCAGGCAGACAGACAGACAGACAGACAGAGATAAACTATAGGGTGGCCCTGAGTTTAGCAGTGGTATGTTAATGCTTTTGAGCTCTGGTCAGGCAGGGCACCTTCAGACGGACGGACGGACGGACGGACGGACGGACGGACGGACAGACAGACAGACAGATAGATAGATAGATAGATAGATAGATAGATAGATAGATAGATAGATAGATAGATAGATAGATAGATAGATAGATAGATAGATAGGGTGTTCCTGAGTTTTGCAGCGGTATGTTAATGCTTTTGAACTCTGGTCAGATAGGGCACCTTCTTTATATGGCTGTTAAGAAAGTAAGTTACCATATTTAAATATGTGGTGTGCAAATGAATAAGGAGTTAGTGTGGACATAACTGGCAGTTGAGGAACTCCCTGAAAAATATGAATCTTACAGATTAAGAGACAACTTTAAAATTTACACATGTGAAATATGTGCTAGTTTTTGTAGTGTTTCCCCAAATCTCTCTTAATCTGCCTTTGTATGACTGAGTATAAAGTACTTTGTACCTCTTTGTCAACTCCAGTATTCACTTAGCAAAAAAAAAAAACAAACACCAGTTGATTGTTAACATTTTTATGATTTGGTGTGGTTTTCCGTTTCTTCAGTGAAACAAAAAAAAGTGAAATGTAATATGAAGGAAATGGGACATCATAATTTTGTAACCAATTAACCCTTAGCATATAAACAGGCACATCATGAAATAGCTATAGTTTCTAAGACAAATGTAAAAGAAATAATGGAGACATGCTGTAAAATAAAACTGCTTTTTTTAAAAAAAAAGAAAAAAGAAAGACCTTGTTCTTCTATTAAATGTGATCGACAGCAGAGGGTTATTGTTCATGAGGCACATGGCCATTGGCCACCTTTCATCCAGGAAGAAGAACAAGTAATTGCAGCTCAGATTTCTTAAACACAACATTTTTCAAAGAAGTACTCGATAGTGATTTTAAATCTGTGGTTAATCCTCAAACTAAACGTATTGGCTGAATCAGAACATGATAGATAGTGGAACATTGTGGTAGTTTGCTGATAAATTGCACTCTTAGAGAAATATTGAATCATTATAATCTTTCCGTAATGCAGCTATGAGATTTTTAGCAAGACAGAAATGTTGTGTACATGCACAATCACTTAGGCATAAAGGGTCTCCAAACTATCTTTGTTAAATTTCTACATAAGTTAAATTACTTTTTATTTTTTACTTTTATGGATCTGAATGTGATGTCACCTATCCGCTTCTATTTTAAGGAGCAAGAGAAGTGAGCTGCTGTGACTGAGTTTCAAACATGACACTATGGAACTGCTCAGATGGGACTAGGCAGCGGCAGAGACCGGATTGCTTGCATATAATGAGAACTATCGCTGCATACTGGTGGAGTAAGACATGGTGATTAACTTGTATAGTGATGAATGAATAAGCAATATTCTTTATTTATGGAATAGAGCAGTAATGATATCATTACTAATAAATTAAATAAATACATACACATCTAACACCATACCTTTCCTATATAATAACAATCATCCATCCGACCACTCCCACATCTGACCCCACCCCATTCTGTGTCCTGCAGTGAGGTACATTTGCTTCAGCATGCAGGTGTTTCACTGCTTTTCCAGCAGATGTGGCTATTGAAAGAGTAAAAAAAAATATATAAAAAATATACACATTTAAGTAACCACTCTCAAGGTAAGATTGACAGAGTAGACTAATTCGTAGCTGACGCCACACAGAACGTTTCTGTTTCAAGGTAGATGAGTTTACATTTCAAAAATGTGAAGGGTGTGCTGTATTCAAGATATCTCAATGAAAATTGACCTGTACTAACACATTTCCTTGAAGAATTAGTAAAGTTTTAATAAAATCGGCCCACTGGGAAACGAGTTGCTTTACACCAACAGATGGACAGACAGACATGGCTATCAGAGTAGGTGCTTTCGATTTTATATTTGAACACATCTAAAATGTGCCTAGCCTAGATTGTGATGTTTAGTCACTTGTTATCTTCGCTGTCTTATTCAACTTTTGTTATTTCTTCCTATGGGATCTATAGACTCTTTGCACGGGTAATGGGGCCTGCGCAAAAGAGGCTGTTTTGAGAGGTGACTGCGGGGGGTTACTTTGTCAAAGTAAAATTCTCTGCAGGAATTAAATTGTTTATGTGTGGATAACAAGTACAATCTGCTGTTGTATGACTGAAGTACTTTTCAGGGAAAGACATGGTTGGAATATCCAGGTTTCATTTATGACATAAATACACTTGCTTCTTTTTCTATGATGATTTTCTAGCATACGTTCTGTTTCTGCTGAAAACAGGGTGTTACAGATGGCCGGGGTCTTTGTCTGGCCGGGACTTCTCTTTACTGAGGGGACTGGGGGAGCAAGCACGGACAGAACAGTACCTCCCCTGGGACGCTAGATGGCCGCCCCCATAGCTGGCAGTAGTGCCTCAGATTCCCGCAGGGCTCCATGGGAGATAGAGTTTTCTACAACCCTCTTGGGATCTGGGGGTGCTGCCAGGGGGTACTGCAGTTGTTCCTGAGCCCGTGTGAGCGGTACTTGAACCACACCTGGAAGTGCAGCTGGAAAGAGGTCATCAAACATCTGGAGCACTTCCGGGTGGGCTATAAAAGGAGCCAGCAGTAACCACTCTGGGAGCCGGAGTCGGGAGGAGGGGGAATAATCTTGCCAGAGAGAAGTAGAGGAGAAAGAAGGAGAAAGTAAAGTATTGTTTAGAGGTGATTTGTGCTTTGGACTGTGTTGTAGGCTCATGGGGATGGAGAAGATGTCCCACACGAGCGAAGAAAAATAAAAAGCCTCTTTGTTTTTACAAGTGTGCCTCCAGTATCTGTCAGTGTCGGGTTAAGCGCTTGTATAGTGCCATCATTGTCACAAGGGATAGAACTAACTTTACTTCATGAAGGAGTTGGTGTGCTGTGCTCTGCAGGTAATGGGTTATAGTTTGCCCTCGGCCTTTGCTACATGCCTAGGCATCAAGACCGTTGATGAAAAAAGAGAGGCCGGCTAAGAAAATAACTACAGATAATTGCTACTAAATTAACTTCTAATTACTCACTTTTGATTCAGGTATTCCTTCAGTTAAATTACAATTTTTTATTGTCAGCCCAAATGATTACGCTATAAACATATAATCTCAATGGTCTTAATAGATAACACAGTAAGAACACTACCTAACTGGAGAGATAAGGAAATGCTCACATCCCCAAAACAGGTAGCATTATTTACATTATTATTTTATACATTTTTATATTTCTTTTATACATTTCTATTTTACATGTTGAATTTTTACAAATAAACATTTAAGAAACTTATTTTGATTGGGTCATTATCAGATTATTTTGAAATAAAATGACAAAGATGTGAAGTAATACACATCATGCTAAACTGAAATTTAATGAGTGTAACAGTAAAATCAACAAATCTGCAAAACTATTATGAGTATAGCTGCTGTGTAATTAACTTAATGATCTGTTAATTGCCTTTTTCTGGAGCTATCTTGTCGCTTACTAAGCAGACATGAACAGGCTATCTGTAGAAGATGGCGTTCTCTTACAAGTGGCCATTTCCAGAAACATTTCTAAAAAAGGGAAGCTGGCTGGGAAGATGGGCCCTCATTAACAATGTCACTCAAGTCTAATTCTGGGTTATTACAGTGACCACATGAGGCTAGACTGGCTGGACCACCTCAAATAACCTGAGAAGCAAAGGAAAAACAAAAAAGTGTGATTTAAGAGAAAGCCTGGAAATACAACTCAGGGTGTGTGTCTCTCTGCACGTCTTCGAAGCTGAAGCAGTGCCAGTTGTTTTTGGCTCTGTACAAACTATCCCAGCACCACACTGGGCAGTATAAACCTGAGAACAGCATTCATAAGTACACTGGCAGGAGAAAAATACAAGGGGAGCCAGGAGAAAGGAGTAAACAACAATTAGACAGCAACAAGTAAAGGGTGCCTAACAGAGAGCGTGAGAAACAACAGCCTTAGGCTTCATAACAAACTGGCATGTGGCCGGTCCTCTCTGGATACATCCAGCATCCACAAGCTGGCGTCTGATCCACTGTGTTGCTTATGCATTACTTATAAAAGAACTGAACTAACATCTGAAAGTCCCGAGACTTATTTCGATGCCAGGCTCCTCCAAGGTGAGATTTCAGACACCTGGCAAAGAGGCACAGTGTTTAGCACTGTCTCCTAAAACTTCACTTCATTACCTGTTCACTGCATGAATGGAGTCTGCATGTTTTCAACTGTAGGTATTTCCCTGGGCACTCCAGTTTCCTAGAAGATCTTAAAGATTTGTGTCCTATCTTCTTGGGCAACTCCAAATGCTCTTGGAATGATTGGGTGTGTCCAAGGCTGGTACCACTTTTGTGCCCAAAACTAACAAGATTAGGTTTCAACTGTTGACAAGCATGAATATTAATGAGAAGATTCAGAGAAGTACTGAATGAAGCCAAATATGTTCCTTCCTCCATTCTGACAAACTTTGACGGTCATTGAAACTTGCACAAGTAGATTCTGAGACAGCTTTTATTTCTGGGTCATAAGGATTCTCAACAGCTACACATACTGGCAACTGCTTGACAATACTTGATGTGTGTTTTTGAACAGTATATATCATCTAAGGCAGTTTGTGAAATACTCCATGGTTGTTAGGGGGTCCATTTAGTGCTCCATTGTTGGCCCTACTCTGCCACAATGGAAAATATAATAAATTAGCCATGGGACACTTACTGTATGTAAATGTTAGTTCGATGAATTATGCCACACACGGATACACAATCTGCAAACAAAAATCATGCCACCTTGTACTTCTGACCAGCATGAAGCATATCAGGATCTTTTCACAACACTGGCATATCCAGATCCCGTGTGCGCAATGTGGAAATGGCTATTTCCTCATGTAGATGAAGCAATTCACCATCCTGCCATTATCACAGCCTATC